>NC_133618.1:565842471-566142471 GCF_048593235.1 Sminthopsis crassicaudata
TAGTTCTTTCTCTGGATATGGATAACATTTTCCATCATGAGTCTTGGAATCGTCTTGATTCATTGTATTGCTGAGAAGAACTAAGTCAATCATAGTTGATCATTATACAATGTTGCTGTAGCTTATTCAATGTTCTTTTGGTTCTGCTCACTTCACTCAGCATCAGTATGTGTAAGTGTTTCCAAGTTGTTGTTTTTTTTCTGAAATCTACCTGTTCATCATTTCTTATAGTACAATAGTATTTCATTATATTCATATATGATGACTTGTTCAGCCATTCCCCAACTGATGGACATTCCCTCAATTTCCAATTCTTTGCTACTACAAAAAAGCTATTATAAATATTTTCGTACATTGGACTAAAATTTAAAGGAAAAGTAGACCCAAGAGGAATGGAAAATTCTCAAGAATGAAATCCTGAATATTCAAAGAGGAATAATTTTGAGGAGGAGGAAGAATTGTCTGAAGGATATGATGTGCATTCACAGTGAATTAATAAATCAAATAAGGTTTTTAAAAGACAACCATAGAAGAATAGAGATAAGAGCAGATAATGAGGAATTAACACAAAAAACATAGACTAATCCTGTCAAAACAATGTCAAAATAATGCTCAAGATGAACTGATGCTGAGAAGAAAGCTAAGGAAAACAAAAATATCTTGGGCAGTGAATATAGAGTAGATCTTAAATCAAAAAGACTTGAGTTTGAATTCTACTTCATATACTTATTAGTTATATGACCCCTAGACAAATCACTTAATGTCTGTAACTTACTTTCCTCATCTGTAAAATGGGGAGAAGAGTGCCTCAAAACAGTAGCTCAAATTTACCCCACTGGGTTGTTATACATATTGAGTTAAAATGTGTGTAGTACTTTGCTAACTTAAAAACCCTCTATATGAATGCTAATTCTTGGGGTGGTGGGTTTTATTCTAAGGAAAATAAGAGGTTCAAAAAGAACAGTGTAATAGAATGGAAAGAATGCTAAATTTGGAATCAGTAGTCCTTGGTTTAAATCCTGACTCTTTTACTACTTATGTGACCTTGAATAAGTCCCTTAATATGACTGCTAGGTTTCTATTTATAAAATAAAGGGGTGGGATTAGATTACTTCTAAATTCTCTTCTAATTCTAAATCTATGATTCTTTAAAAAAAAAAAAAGACATGGAACTACATATCTAGTTGGATAAGAGATGGTAATAGATAAAAGAAAGAGAATAGAACTATTTAATTCATGTTGAGTTTGCTTTCTTTGCCAAGAATGAACTTAAAACTGGAAAGGTCAGAGCAAAAGTAAGGAATTGAAACCCAGCATGAGATGCTAATAAGGAAGACTCAGATTAATGAGTTCAAATCAATTTGATTACAAATGAAGATGAAATATATCCAAAGGCTATAAAAAATTAGGGAAATGAGATTGCTGAGCTACTCTATCTTTTCTTTAAAAGATCAAGGAAAACAAAAGTGGCACAGGACTCTGTAAGGGCCCTTTAAATGGGCGGACACAGTGCATCGGGAGATTGAGGCCCGGAAGTAGTAATGGGTGACTCTCTCGCTGATTGGCTGTGTGTGTGACCTCACAGGCCCTATGTAAGCCCACTGCAGGCAGCAACCGCCCTCTTTAATCTCCTGCTGTTCACCCTGGCTCCTAGCCTGGGTGGCCAAGCCAAGATGGGTAGCCGAAAGAGGTAAGGATTTTGGTAGTGAACACGTGGGTCTTCTGACCAGGTGTTCACTTGGGAACCAACAAGTCAGGGCATCAGCTAGGGCATTATGTGAGTAGGTATAATAAAGGCTTTTAAGATTACACGTGGCTGTTCTTGAGTGCGCTACCGGTTACTAAGCTATAGATTCAAGAGATTGTGGCCAGAGACCTTAGAAGGCCTCAGAGGAGGCGAGCCGGGTAGAGCTCACACTGCAAAGGACAGTGGTCAAAGGTACTCTGGTGGGTCTAGGACAGACTAGTAATTGTAACTGCCAGGAGAGCACGTTACAAATGGCGCCCAACGTGGTGGACGCATCAGGAATTATCAGGTTTTGAAAATATTTAATATTCAGAATTAAGATTCTGAAAGATCCGGTAGAAACGCCACTTAAGAGGGAAGACAGAGAAGCAATATGGACCCAGGTAACTCTGGGATCAGGCTCAAGGACACAGCTGAACATAATGCTTATTATATAAAGAGGTTAAAGAGCCAGATGGAAGATCTTTTAACAAAGATCACCACTGAAGAACAGCAGGAAGCTTGTAATCAAGCTCCCAGAAGGCTATCCCCACACCTATTAAATATATCTTGGAGAGGGAGCAACCTAGAGCTAATGCGATTGTATGACAGTAGAGAGTATAAAATGCCACAGCAAGAGCTGCTGGAATTGCAGGTTAAACTACAGATGGAGATAGAGAAAGAAGAAAAAGCTAGGTTACTACAGATAGAACAGGAAGAGTTCAAACCAGTGGCTGAAACTAAGGAAGGAAATAAACGAACCACATGGACTTCAGTTGTAGAAATTCTTCTTAGCATTTTGTTGGTTTACTTCCTGCATTGTTGTTTTAAGGAATTTATTGATTACTCTTCCATTGAGAAGAAGTTTAGTTCTTTTTATGTGCAAAGCTCAGGTTTGATTTGGAATCAGCCTTTGGGGAATTTTCCAATTCTTCTTCCCTCTGCCTCACCTTCTTGGGCCAAGGGAGAAGGGGGAGGAGGAAAAGGAAGGGCGATAATACCATCAGCACTGCCCATTAATCCATTCAAAACTCCTGTGTCTTCTCAAAGGACTGGAGTAGGCTTTATGCCCCAAGGCAAAAAGGAATTGTGGGGTATTGACTATAATCAGAAAAGTTTTAAAAATACAGTTCAGTTAATTTCTAAGAAACCTTACAGGGACAAGATCTTGCAGTTAGAGAGAGTGGAGTTTTATACTTGTAAAACTGCTGGGATCGTCTTTGGAGAGTTGGAACTCCTCTTTTCTTACCTCGTGGATTTTCCACTTCCACAGGTGAGCTTGATTTCCCAACCCCCTACAGGTACTTATAAAACAGTGTTTATGTCTAGAATGGGTTGGAAAATTGCTGTTTTAATCACTAGAATAAATAGACAGTGTGTGATCTTTGACCCAGGAGGAAAATATCAGATTTATTGATTCACACTCCTGAAGTACAATTCGGTATCAGAAACTCAAACTTTGATTTTTAGGCAAAAGAATTCAGGGATATAGCCGAGTGTTCTAGTAAAGTCATTACTGCACAGACTATCCCCAAGATCTTCTTTTCTAAACAAGAGAAGGGAATTTTGGGATATGTGATTGCTTACAATTTTTAAATTTTGATTTTACCTTTTTAAACATTTTTGATTTTACATCTTCAAAGTATTTTGATTTTACATTTTAAAGTTATTTTGGTTTTACATTTTTAATCTATTTCGGTTTTACACTTTTAAATTATTTTGGTTTTACATTTTTAAGTTCTTTGCATTTTACCTTAGCAATGCACTTCGGGCATACACAGAAAGTGCAGCTAAGTGACAGACTGACTAACTTTTGTCTGACTTTTGATCTTTTTGACAACAACTTTGTTTCCACTGTGATGTGGAAAAGCCTGGATGGCATTTGGAAAGGCCCAAGTTGGGCCCCGGGGACATTCCTTCCTAGGTGCAGATCCAGCAGCAGAGTTCATCCCCACCAGAGACATTTGTAACCTGGGGATCCAAGAGAAGGACCAGACAACCAGCCAGAGGGACCAGCCAGATGTCCGCAGCCCTTCAGACGCTGATGGCAGCAATGCCCCTCCTGACCGTGACACCAGAGACACCAGACACAGTTCCAATGTTGCAGCTGAAATGGACTGTTTCGGGTGATACGCAATATAAAGACTGTAAATGGACAATGGGCCTGCTTGCTTCTCCCGTGGCCACTTGCCATATGGTGGCCTGGGGAGAGGCTTTGCCCTATGCTTTCTATTGAAGGACTATGCTTTTAAATTAGTGGGTGAAAAACCAACACACCCACCTGCCATTGTTATTGAGACAATGTTACTGGACATGACTTTGCTTATGTGCACCTGTGAAACTAGAATTGTTCTAGGATTGTGACAAGTGCAATTGAGAATTGTGATAAGCTAGAATTGCTCTAGAATTGTGAAAAGTGCAATTGAGAATTGTGATAAGCTAGAATTGCTCTAGAATTGTGAAAAGTGCAATTGAGAATTGTGATAAACTAGAATTGTTCTAGGATTGTGACAAATGCAATTGAGAATTGTGATAAACTAGAATTGTTCTAGGATTGTGACAAATGCAATTGAGAATTGTGATAAGCTAGAATTGTTCTAGAATTGTGAAAAGTGCAATTGAGAATTGTGATAAACTAGAATTGCTCTAGGATTGTGACAAGTGCAATTGAGAATTGTGATAAGCTAGAATTGTTCTAGGAGTGTGAAAAGTGCAACAGAAAATTGTAAGAAACTAGAATTGGTCTAGAACTGTGATAAATGTAACTAGAATTGTGACAACCTACCTACTGATATTTGTTAACTAGAATTGTGATGTTTTACCTTGTTGACTTCCCACCTCAGTGTTGACATCCTACCTCATTGGCATCCAACCTCTTTGGCTTATTATCTCGAGTATGACTTTGATGAATGGGTTGAACATTTGGGCCACTGTTGAGCCTGGTTCTCATTGTCATACTTCTGTTTACGGATCTGCTGCTTTGTACCTCCTTGGGCATAACACTGTCATCTCATGGATCAAGTGAACTATAGCTGGTGCTAAAAGTTTAGCTTGGTGAGATGTGCGGTTCCCGCAAAACAAGAGAAAGGGAATTGTAAGGGCCCTTTAAATGGGCGGACACAGTGCATCGGGAGATTGAGGCCCGGAAGTAGTAATGGGTGACTCTCTCGCTGATTGGCTGTGTGTGTGACCTCACAGGCCCTATGTAAGCCCACTGCAGGCAGCAACCGCCCTCTTTAATCTCCTGCTGTTCACCCTGGCTCCTAGCCTGGGTGGCCAAGCCAAGATGGGTAGCCGAAAGAGGTAAGGATTTTGGTAGTGAACACGTGGGTCTTCTGACCAGGTGTTCACTTGGGAACCAACAAGTCAGGGCATCAGCTAGGGCATTATGTGAGTAGGTATAATAAAGGCTTTTAAGATTACACGTGGCTGTTCTTGAGTGCGCTACCGGTTACTAAGCTATAGATTCAAGAGATTGTGGCCAGAGACCTTAGAAGGCCTCAGAGGAGGCGAGCCGGGTAGAGCTCACACTGCAAAGGACAGTGGTCAAAGGTACTCTGGTGGGTCTAGGACAGACTAGTAATTGTAACTGCCAGGAGAGCACGTTACAGGACTCCATGCCTAGTTCTAGTTGTACTACCAAAGTGCTTCTTGGGCTCTCTATCCTCTTAGCACACTGATTTCATCAGCCCATCAATTATCTCCTCAATACCAGTGATTCTCAGATCTGTACTTAACAGCCCTAGCTCCAATCCCTGAATTACCAACTGTCTATTGGACATTTTCAACTGAAGAGATATTGAATTTATCATGTCTGTCACAGAGCTCTTGTGTTTCTCTCTCCTCTCCCAAACCAACCTCTTTTCCTAATTTTCCATTTCTATGCAGGATACCATCATCTTTTACCATCATCTTTCCATTCACTCAACTTTTCTATTTAGGAGGAAAACTCAGATTTTCACTCACCTTCTCCCCACTCCCATATCCAACCAAATGTCAAATCTTGTTAATTATACCTCGACAACCTCTCTTACATCTGTCCTTTACTTTCTACTCTCAGTAATATTATAGTTCAAGCCCTAATCCCTCCTCAATGCTCTGTTGCAATAGCATTCTAATTGGTGCCCCTGCCTCTAGCCTAAACCATGTTTCTCTAAACATGTTTCATACAGCTGATAAATTAATATTTCTTGAGAATAAAATGCCACTGTCCCTCTCAAAATGATCCATTAGCAATCCATTGCTTCTATGGTAAAAATAGAAATCTCATGATTTGGCTTTTAAAACCCATTTCAATCTTGACCCAGATTGCCTTTCCAACCTTATTATACATTAAACTCCAAGCTCCATTTGGTCATTGTTTTGGCCCCATTGGCTCAGTGTGAATGTAAATAGGAATTGTTTCTATTTTGGCCAGAAATCCTTAAGAGACTTCCCTTCCCAGATTGGTGTGTGTATATGTATGTATGTATGTATGTATGTATGTATATGTGTATATATATGTATGTGTCTGTGTATATATATGTATGTATATGTGCATATATATAATGTCTGTGTATATATGTGTATGTGTGTATATATACATGTATGTATATGTATATATATGTACACATATATATATATACATACATATAAAACTATTTTAAAAAGATCATTCTGTGTCTCATTTCTTACCTAGCCTTAATTACTGATTGGTATTGCCCGATAGTTGTTAAAGATCTTAACTTGAAAAAGCCAAGCTTTCCCATTGTATCCAAGTCGTAATGATCTATATCTGGCCACTGGACCCAGATGGCTCTGGAGGAAAAAGTAAGGCTGGTGACTTTTCCCAGCCCTCCCTTCAAGTGGATCCAATTCATTTACTTGTCATGTCATCACCCTCCTGAGGTCATGGGTTTCTGAGAACACTAACAATATACCCTTTTATGAATGTTATGTTCAAGTCAGACAGGCCTATTTACTCTTCTTCCTATGCAATATTCCATTTTTATCTCTGTGATTTTGCATAAACTGCCTCCAGGGATTAGAATGAATCCCCTTCTCATTTCCACCTTTTATAATCTTTAGCTCCCTTTAAAACTCTGCTTATATGTCACTTCCAACAGGATGTACTTCCTGATTCCCTCAGCTAACAACATACCCACATTATAGTGTAATAAAAATGTATACATACATATATATTTATTAATATTAGGTACATATTGTTTCCCATAATGAAATGCAAACTTCTAGAGTTTATTTTTTGTCTTTTTATCTCCATTGTCTAGCACAAGACCCAGCATAGAACTTGGATAAGCATATTTAATAAATGCTTGTTGATGGGTTGATTAAGGAAGGTAAAATTAGTGATTTTTTTTTAATAGAAAAGCATGGAATTGGTGAACAATAGGAGAGTAAGTTTGACTTTTAGCTCCTGGCAAAATTCTAGGGATGCCTAGAAAAGGAAGTGATTAGTGATTCCTAGAAAAGGAAGTAGTGATTGCAGAGATAACAGGCTTCATGTTATCAACCATGGCAGCCTAATTTCATTTCCTTTTTTGACAGAATAACTAGATTTATGAATTATGGCACACAATACACATATTCAATCCACATTTTAGCCAATAATTTGACAAAGTTCCTTATTTTATTATCCTTTTGAATATGAGACAAATTTAAAACTAGGTGATGATGGTGGGTAAATCTGGAACTGGTTAAATCATCTGACCCATAGAGCGGTCATTAATTGTTGGGTCTTTCTAGAAGGTCTCTAATATGATGCCCCAGGAGTCTCTCCTTAGTCTTGTGATGATGCATTTATCAGTGGCTTGAATGAAGACTTCATTAGCATGCAATTTATAGATGACACAAAGCTAAGAGTGATTGCTAACATGTATGACATAATCAGAATCCAAAAACACCTTGAAAGGCTAGAATATGGAGCCAAAGCAAAGTGAAATGTAAATGTAAATCCTTTTCTTACATTTAAAAATATCCTTTACAAGTACAAGATGGGCGAATTAAAGCACGATAGTTTGCTGGCAAAAGGTGCAGGACCTTGTAACGTGCTCTCCTGGCAGTTACAATTACTAGTCTGTCCTAGACCCACCAGAGTACCTTTGACCACTGTCCTTTGCAGTGTGAACTCTACCCGGCTCGCCTCCTCTGAGGCCTTCAAAGGTCTCTGGCCACAATCTCTTGAATCTATAGCTTAATAACCGGTAGCGCACTCAAGAACAGCCACATGTAATCTTAAAAGCTTTTATTATACCGACTCACATAATGCCCTAACTGATGCCCTGACTTGTTGGTTCCCGAGTGAACACCTGGTCAGAAGACCCACGTGTTCACCACTAAAATCCTTACCTCTTTTGGCTATCCATCTTGGCTTGGCCACCCAGGCTAGGGAGCCAGGGTGAAGAGCGCCAGGTTAAAGAGAGCGATTGCTGCCTGAAGTGGGCTTACATAGGGCCTGTGAGGTCACACACACAGCCAATCAGCGCGAGAGTCACCCATTACGAAGCTATCTCAAAATGGACAGGATCCCACCTACAAGGCAGTCCTAATATCCACAGAAATTACTTCCGGGCCTCAATGATGCGCTGTGGCGCAGCCCATTTAAAGGGCCCTTACAGGACTTAAAAGAATAACATTATAGCATTCTGGAGTGGACATCAGAAAGCCCTAAATTCAATTAGATGTATATTCTTGGACAAATTATTTAACTTTTCTGAACCTGTTTCCTCATCGATAATGTGGGAATAATATCTATCTTATAGAGTGATTGTGAGACTCATGTGAAATACATACAACATATATTATAATAAAGTATCATTTTATGTCATGTTGCATGCCATAAAGTGATATATAGGATGTTTCAAAATATTTTGCCCAGTTTTAAGCTTTAATAGCTTGAATTACTTAAACTTTCACAAATTGCCTAAATCAGTGCTTCATACTGCATGAAGATTTCTGCCATACTCTGGGTAAATGTCTACTATTATTGTTTGGTGTAGTTGATTTAATCTCTACAATATCTCTTGCACCCGTTCCCTTTTCTTTACTCAATCAGCCATTTGCCATTTTTTCCTGGCCTAGACCAATAGTCTCCTAACTTTCCTCTCTTCCTCTAGCTTCTCCCCACTCCAATCCATTTTCACAAACCTGCCAAAAAGGTTAACATAAGAAGCAATGTGGTACAGCGCCAAGAGTATGGGGTTTAGAGTCATATGACCTGTGTTCAAATCCTGCTACAACCTCTTACCATCTGGTAACCTTTAATGAGTTTCTTAACCTTAGTCTCAGTTTCTTTAACTAGAAAATAATATAGAAAAAGAGGTATCAGATTATTCTTTAATCTTAATGAAATCTTAGTCTGCATTAAAAGGGCCATAATGCGCCAGAATGAGGGACGTTATAATCACAACCATATTCTACCTTGGCCAAATCACATCTAAAGTACTGTATTCAATTTAGGGTACCACATTTTAAGGAAGACATAAACAAATTAGACCATTCTAGAAGAGGGCAAAAGAATGGTGAGAAGACTAGAAACCATGCCATTCAAAAATCAGTTGAAAGATCTAGGGACATTTAGATCAGAGAGCAGAAAACTTGAGGAAGAACTGATAATGTCTTCAATTATTTTAAGGATTGTAACATAAAAAAAGGATTAGAATTATTTCATGTTCCTAAAGGAAGTATTAGAAGGGAGACCTATTCAACAATGGAAGGGATTGTCTCAGGAGGTTGTAGATTACTTATTTGAGGTCTTTAAGCAAAAGCTACATGATCACTTTTGGGGGATATTGTGGTTGTTCACTTGTTGAAGATGCTGTTATCCCTCCACCACATTCTCTCCATTTTGAACTTTCACTATGAGTTTTCCAAGAAATCTCATACAGAAACTCAGAATAAGGCTGTGTTTACCTACATATTGTACCTACAGAGTCGGGGACATGGGACTTGTGCATATGGCATCTGAACATACAACATTATATTCACTAAATCACATTCCACAGTCCTCCCACCTACATAGTTTATAGATGTCATTCCTCCCAAAATATTATTCCATCACCTATCCTGGATCTCCCTTCTTAGTAACTATCATCATGAAATATTGAAATGTATGAACATTGCCCCTGACCTTGTCTCTGGACAAGTTAGTTTCATCTTGGATATAGTCATTCTTTTTTCTTATTGTTTTTTTTTCCTCTCCTCCCTTTTCTAATCTTACTGATAGAGCAAGTCTTCAACCCTTAGAATGTAGCTACATGTCCTGCCAAACAAGCGTTAGGGAGGGGAAGGAAGAATAGTCTTCAGAACTTCCTCAAGCTACCAGGTGCATTATCAGACTTTTTGTCCTTGGACCCAAACCAATTCCTGTCTAAGTCTAGTCTTTAGCCAGTTAACTCCTTGGCCAAGAATAACAGATTCTTAGGCAGATATGAATTGAACTAAATGATTTTGCATGTCCCTTTCAACTTGGAGATTCTGTGAAAAATGACATTTCCTAGCAAATTTCTCTAGAGACTTAAAGAACCATTTTTATAGAATCCTTGAAAATAGATTTGTGTGATGATTATCAATATAGATGGAAAGACTGAGGCATGGAAAAATTCAGCTCAATTTAACAAGCATTCATTACTTATACAAAGACAAAAAAGGAAATAGTTCCTGGCCTCAAAAATCCTATTTTCTACTAAGGAAAAGCAACACATAAACAAAAAATCCTAAACAAACATTTACTAAATACCTACTCCTTGTCAAGAATTGGACTTGGTATCAGTGATACAACTACAAAACTGAGACAAAACTCATTCTTCCAGACGTTTACAATCTAATGAGAGGATAAAAACATGTTCATAGATAAATATAATAGACTTGAAAGGATAGGCCAAATTGTAAAGGGCTTTGAATTCCATATAATTTTGTATATTATTCTTTAGGAGGTAGGGAACCACTGGAATTTCTTGAAAAATAGACTAACATGATCAGACGTGTTTCAGGACTAGTACTAAGTCAATTATTCAAAACCAGATTCGGGTATTCCTATTAGGTTATTATAATAGAACTAGCAAGTGATGATGAGGATCATTGACTATATGAGTGGAGAGAAGAGAACAGATATTGAAAAGGTAGAATTACTACAGTAAGGTAAAAGTAATAAGACTTCACAACTGGTTTAAAATAAGAGAATTAAGGAAAGTAAAGAATAGAAGATGGTTCCTAAAATGTGAATCCAGGTGACAGGAATAATGATGGTATCTTGGACAGAAAGAGAGAAGTTATAGAAGTAGATTTAAGGTTTTTTGTGGCTATTTAGTGAAAAGCCATGCTAAGCAGATTTTCAGGAACCACAGGATAGCTTCTAGAAAACTAGAAAAGTTCATCTGTTGTAGGAATAATTTTTGAATCAAAATTGTCCCTCTAGATATTTTCTTGAAATGCTCTTTTACATATCTTGTTCCTTATTGGGTCAACCTCCCTTCTTTTCTTTCCTTTTATTTTCTTTCTTTTATTTGATTTTATTTATAAACTTATGGCATGTCATAGTAGAAAGAGCTAAGCTATTTTTCCTTCATCTCTCTCCCTGCTCAATGCAGCACATGACTTAAAGTCCTTTTGCATAAGACTCTTCTCTTTGCTCTATGCCTGCTAAAGGGGGCAGAACTGTGGAGAACTGGGGGAAAAAGACATTGTGGTCTCTCTTTCTTGTTTTTGTTCTTGTTCTTGTTCTTTTCTTCTTCTTCTTGTTATTGTTCTTGTTCTTCCTCTTTCTCCTCCTTTTCCTCCTCCTCCTCCTTTAGTTCCTCCTCTTTTTTTCCTCTTCCTCCTACCTCTCCTTCTCTCCTCTTCCTCTTGCTCCTCTTCTTCTTCCTCTTCTCTCTCTCCCTCTCCCATTCTCTTTTCCCTTTTCCTCACCCTTTCTCTCATCTCACTCCTAGTAAGAAAGCTCATTCTCTCTATGTATTGTTTGATATACCTCATCTGTATATTTTCCCTGATTTCTGTTTGCTGTCAACTTAGATAAATATATTTATTTCCTATTCACTATGAGGGCCTTTTGTGCCACTGGTATTTGTGAAAAGGGAGTCAAGACATATATATATATATATATATATATATATATATATATATATATATATATATATATATATATACACATACCTTGCAAGATTTTTTTCCCATAAAGAAATAGTGATTGGGAGATTAAACAAAATATTTTCCCTAGACTAATAAAATAGATATTGTAATACAAATTTAATTCAGGTAAGTCTAACTCTGGCTACCCTTTTTCTGAGGAAGTGAGAGTGGCTAGCCTGTTTTCCTTCTTGGCAGGACTCAAAAGTCTCTCTTGGAGAAAAATGTGCAGAGGAAAGGAAAAATTTATGTCTCCCTACAATCCATGTATAGATAGACACACTATATAGAAGCTACATGGGCAAACCATAGCACACATCCCTGCAGTAATAAAACTTTTGATTTGTACTGTTTAAAACAAAGCCCGCATGTTGTTCAACATTTCTTTTTTCTTAGGGAAATTCATACAAAGTCCCTCCTGAATGGGTATCCCCTCTCTAATCATATTATATCTGACACCATTTTTTCTTCTTTCCCAATCCTGACACTCCAATATGCATCCTCTAGCTAAGCTCAATATTAACATGTGTTTTTGCTATTGATGGAGAAATCTACTCATTTTGCCTTCAATTTATTTGGCTCTAACTTCCATAGCTATTTCATAATCCTTGTGACTTTTCTATTAGGACATAATAGGAGATGCTGATATTTATATCTTTCTCCTATATGTCATGAGGCTCCTTAGGGGGGATGTTTACCTTATAAAATTGTTGTAAAGCAAGGACCTTGCAAAATAAATATAGATATCATTATTGTTAGTTGTAATAGTTGTAGTAGTATTGTTCTCTTGAAATGAGCCAGTGATATATACCAAGATAAGATTAAAATGGGTTCATGATTTAGACATAATGGGTGATACCATGAGCAAATTAGGAGAGCATAGGATAGTTTATTTGTCATATCTATAAAGAAGGAAATAATTCATGACCAAACAAGAGATAAAGAGTATTATGAAATGGAAAATAGAAAATTTTGACTACATTAAATTTAAAAGCTTTTGCATAAATAAAACCAATGCATCTAAAATTAGTAGGAAAGCAGAAAACTGAGAAACAATTTTATAGTCAATATTTTTTTATAAAGACCTCACTTCTCAAGTATATAGAAAACTGAGTCAAATTTATAAGAATACAAGTCATTCCACAATTGATAAATGGTCAAAGGATACGAATAGGTGGTTTTCAGATAAAGACATTTATCTATACTCATATGAAAAAATGTTCTAAATCACTATTAGAGAAATTCGAATTAAAGCAACTCTGAGATACCCCCCTCACCCTTATCAGATTGACTAATATGGCCAAAAAGGAAAGTGATACACATTGAAGATGTGAGAAAATTAGAACATCAATGCATTGTTGGTGGAGTTGTCCAACCATTTTAGAGAACAATTTGGAACTATGCCTAAAAGGCTAGAAAACTGTGAATACCCTTTGATCCAGCAATACCAGTCCTAAGTCTGCATCCCAAAGATATCATAAAAAGGGAAAAGGATGCACATGTACAAAATATTTTAACACCTTTTTTGTGACAGCAAAGAATTGGAAATTGAGGGAATGCCCATCAACTGGGGAATGACTGAACAAATTGTGGTATGTGAATATAATGGAATACTTATTGTGTTATTAAGAAATGACAGACAGATTTCTTTTTTTTTATTAAAGCTTTTTATTTTTCAAAACATACTTGTGGACAATTCTTCAACATTAGCACTTGCAAAACCTTGTGTTTCAATTTCCCCCTTCCCTCATGCCCTTCCCTAAATGGCAAGTAATCCAATACATGTTAAACATGTTATAAATACATGTTAAATTGAATATTTCCATACATAGTTATACAATCATTGTGCAATACAAGAAAAATCCAATCAAACCAGTTTAAAAAAAGGAGAAGCAAAATAAAATACAAACAAACAACAACAAATGAGTGAAAATGCTATGTTATGAACCACATTCAGTTCCCACAGTCCTCTTTCTGGGTATAGATGGCTCTCTTCATCATTGAACAATTGGAACTGGTCTGAATCATCTCATTGTTGAAAAGTGCCATGTCCATCAGAATTGGTCTTGTTGTTGCTGTGTTTAATGATCTCCTGGTTCTGCTCATTTCACTTAATATCAGTTCATCTAAGTCTCTCTGAAATCATCTTGCGGGTCTAAACAGACAGATTTCATAAAAACCTGGAACAACTTATATGAACTTACATAGAGTAATGTGAACAGAACCAGGAGAACACTATATACAGTAAGAGCAACATTGTGTGGTGATTGATTTAGCTCTTCCTAGCAATACAGTTATAAGACAATTCCAAAGGACTTAGGATGAAAAATGCTGTCCACATCCAGAGAAAGGACTGATGGAGTCTGAATGCAGATGGAAGCATATTACTTTCACTTTCTTTGTTTTTTTTCCTTTTGATCCGTTTCTTCTTTCACAATATGGCTGATATGGAAATATGCTTAACATGATTTTACATATATAATTTATATCAGATTGTTTCCCATATTTGGGAGAGGGAAGGTGGTGAGAAAGAAAAATTTAGAATTCAAAATCTTATAAAAATTAACTTTGAAAATTATCTTTACATAGAATTGGAAAATACCATTTAATTTTTTAAAAAAGAAAAGGAAAGAAATGATCCAGTATCTTAGAACTCTGGACAAATGTAACCTTGGATCCAAAGTTTTTTGTTAACTCTCCTGTGAGAATGTGAATGGAGCTTTATTTCCCACTCTTCCATCTCATAAAGCCTTTCCATGGTTTCTGATCCCACTTATTATATAAAACTCCTAATCCTTCTCCTTTTTTGCAAGAGGGGACCTTGAAGTGCATACCTGGGCAAACAGAAGACAGTGTTAGGAAGGACTTTAGAGCTCATTTAGTCTTATCCTTTCATTTTACAAGTTAGGAAAATGAGCTCCAAAGAGGGAAAAATGACTTGCCCAATGCAAAGCTGGGATTCAAACGTAGATTCTCTAGCTCTAAATTATTCACTTTACCATGTAAGGAAACCCTGAGTCATTTTGTGAGACAAAATAACAATGCGAGTTTTATTTAGACCCTTTCACCAAGGCTCTGCCTTTTCATCAAGTGTCAGACTAAGAGATTCAAAACTCTCAAGCTCCTATTTACTTATTTGATCCTTCAGTTGTAACTAAATTCACTCAAACCCTAATCCTTGAATCTTCAAAATGATCAGGCCTTTACTATATTGGTTCTGGTCAAGTACTTGAGATCACAGTTGGAAAGGGACTCAGAAGCCAGGCTAATGTAAATCCCTTTTACAGATGTAGAAACTGTTAAAGTTACACAAGTAATAAAGCACCAGTGAGAGGATTTGAACCCAGATCTTATAACTTTAAAGCCAGTGGTCTTTCTAATGTACTAAACTGCCTCCCTAGGAGAGAGTTTGGGCTGGCTATTCTTAGGTGAACAGGACTGAAGTTATGAGATTCTGTGATTCCTTTTGAGCAGGGATTCTTTCATTTGTATCTCCAGTGACTAGCACAGTTCCTGACCTATAGTAGATGCTGAAAAAATGCTTGTTGATCGATTGAGTGGTACTGTTTATATGAGACCCTCAAGGTCTCAGTCTATGTCTGTTTTTCTAAGTTCTTCAGCAAAGTCTGAAATCCTTCCCCTCTTCCACTGTGCTAGTTAAACAAATGGAATTCCTAATCTGCAAAGACCTTTGAACTGTTGCTTAACCCTTTACATGAAACAGTGGAGACCAAACTCTATCTTCTGAGGATTGAAACAAAAGGAGTCATTGGAGCTAGTTGTCCCAGTAAATTTATCTCTCAAAAACCAAATAAAAACCTGTTGCTGATTCTTATGTGAACTTAAGAAAGTCCCTTAAATATCTGCCCTTTGAGTTTCCCAGAAATTCTTCCCAGGAATTCTCCCCACATCTCAGAGAATAGATTCTATGTTCTTTATTCCTTTAAAAAACATCTCATATAGGGATTGATTAAGGGAGTTAGGAAGGAAGCATAAGACCTCGTTTCTTCTGAATTTAAGGATTTTCTTCTTTTGTAGCTGCCAATACCAGCTCCTTGCATCCAGATGTTTGCAGCAAACAAAAACCACAGCACTTCCTGTCATTTTTAGAAACTTTGCCGCCAGCTCATGCTGGGTACCCATAGCCAAAGAAAGAATCATCTCAGTGGTTCAGATTCCTGCCCCTGTGATTCCTTTATTCCTAACATTTTATAATCAAATATCATGAATCCCAGATGGACTATGTTCGTGACTATAGTGAGTACAGACAGAGCTAGACATGAGCTTATTACCTGCCCATTTGCTTATAGAAGACTGAGAACTAAGGAGGAATTTGCATCTACATAATAAAGCAACAAGAATGGGATTTCCCAGGAAAGTTTCATGACCTATGAATATTTGTCATCATTCAAGGTATAATCTAAACATAGTAAAACTTTATTAAGTTCATAATGATTTAATCAAAATCATGAGTGATTTGAAATAACTACCATCCTTTCAATAAAATTCCTATTTGTATTCAAATAGAAATAGCCACAATCTACAATTAGTTCAAATTTCTTATTTTTTTTTTCTGTACCTAAATTTAGGACTCTGATAGCCAGAAAGATGTAGCTTGGACCCAAATGATACTTCAAAAGACCCAAAGAGAGAGAGAGAGAGAGAGAGAGAGAGAGAGAGAGAGAGAGAGAGAGAGTGTGTGTGTGTGTGTGTGTGTGTGTGTGCACGTGTGATTATATTTGAATTTCAAGCTGTTTCCTTCCCCTTTCCTCTCAACCTAGTACCACAAAAGACCAATATTTGATATTGATATATATGTAAAACTATACAATACATAGTTCTATATATCAGCTCTTTCTCTGAAGGTAGATAGCATCTTCCCTTATAGAACCTTTGTAACGATTTGAATATTCATATAATTCAGCATAGCTTACTCATTTACATGTACTCTTCAAACAATTTGGCTGTTACTGTACTCAACATTCTCTTGATTCTGCTCATTTTACTATTTATTATTTCATACAAGTTTTTCCATGTTTTCCTAAAACAAGCTGATACCTGCTCATTATTCCTTACAGTAACATTCCATCACAACTTACTCAGATATTCCCCAAGATGGGCATCTCCTCAATTTCCAGTTCTTTGCATAACAAAAGAGCTGCTATAATAAATATTTTAGAACTTATAGGTTCTTTTCCTTTTCCCTTAACCTTCTTGAAAAACAGACCTAATAGTGGTATTGCTGAATCAAAGGGTATACACAATTTTATAACTCTTTGGACATGATCCCAAATTGTTCTCCATTTATTATACCGTACTTTTTATATATAAGTATAAAGTGTGTATTCAAAGAGCTATGTATATATTCAAATACATAGCCTATTCATATTTGGTTTAGATTTGTGATTTCACAGACATAGGGAACTTCCGAAGAAGAAATGCACTTTACCAAGGCAGATAAGCAACTATTCTGCAACTTATAGACTTCGATAAGTACTCTTCCCTCATAGGGCTCAAAGATTGTATATTGCCACATTCTGATGAATTTTCCCTTTTAAGATTATCCTTAGTGCTCATTCTAGCCTGCATAAAACTGTGATTTGTCCCATGATGTTCTTCTCTATTCCCAGAAATGGCCCAAAGTACCCCAGTAATCTTCATTTTATCCACTCACTGGGAGTCAGAGGGTCAGAGTTCAAATCCTCTCTGACATTTATAAGCTTGCCTCCTTAAATCAATCTCTCAATTCTCCTGGACCTTGGTTTCTTCTGCTATAAAACAGGGGGTTAGACTACATGGCTTCTGAATTGCTCTCAGCTCTAGTGAGCCTGTGACTCACGGCTGCCTGGCTGTGCTCTGAGGATCCTACAGGCTGACACTTAGCACAGCCCCAGAGGACAAAAAGCATCCCTGGAAATTTTTGCAGGGCCGGAGAGAAAAGCTAAAAGAATTAGTATCAAGTAAGACGAACCCAATCTAGCCTTCTATTCCACAAACATTTATTAAACATCTATAGATAGTATGGCAAAGCGGATAGGAGACAGGCTTTGGAGTCAGCAAGAGCTGGGTTAAAATTCTCACTGTAATGCATAAAAGGTGGGTGACTGTGAGCAAGTCACTGTTCCTCTCAGTCCCCCAGGACATTATCTAAGACTCCACACTTCTGACACATCCGAAGGAATAGTGTGTCTACGGGTTAATCCTTCTGGATCCTGGTCTCATTTTACTGAAATATTTTTGGGTTTTTAAAGAGCAGGAAGCAGGTCACATGGTCCCTGTTCTCTGCCATGCTCCTCTCCTCTTGCCAACCTCAACATCTTAGGGAACTTGGGAAAAGACACCAAGTCCATTGGTTGTAAATATCTTTGTGGTCTGGGAAACCAGTTAAGGTTGCCATTTTGTGAATCAGACCTAATTCTTTCCTACCTTCTCTGTGGTCAAATTTTGGGTAGCCCAGTGAGAGAGAGAGAGAGAGAGAGAGAGAGAGAGAGAGAGAGAGAGAGAGAGAGAGAGAGAGAGAGAGAGAGAAAGAGAGAGAGAGAGAGAGGAGGGGAAGGGAGGGAGAGAGAACTCATCATGTTAAGGAAAATTTTAATTTGTTCCATTTAGTTGACAGTTCCTCTTCTGTATAGTGCAGAGAAAATACCAAGGTAGGATAAAGTTTTCTGACTATTCCTTTCATTGCCTAAAGAAGAAGTTTTTGTTTTGTTTTGTTTTGTTTTGTTTGCTGATGCAATTGGGGTAGAGCAGAAGTTTTTAATCTGGATTTCATGGACAGATTTCAAGGGGTCCATAAATTTGGATAGGAAATTAAATATTTATTTTACAATAATTGCTTTCCTTTGTAACCTTATATACTTTAATTTATGCATTTAAAAATCCTCGGGGGTCCACAAATGGATTTTACACATAGACTTAGATTTGGCCAGAAATGATCAGATTCAGTGGTTTTTATAATGAATTTTCTATGCCAGTTCCTCTCATTAATGAGATCACAAGTTCAAACCTCTTCAAAAAAGATCAGAAACTTAATTTGACTAATGTGCAAAGCTTCACCAGTGTCCAAGCTATGCCTTCTGACTCTTATGGTTGAAGTTTAGCTTGAATCCTAACTCTTCCACTTATTTGTAAAGCACTGAACCAGTCATTCACTTCCTGCTCCTCCATTTCCCCATTTTTGCAATGGAAATATTGAATTAGATGACCTCATTTATGTCCTCTTTCTCTCTATACTTAGACAACTACCATCTTGGTTCAAGCCTTCATCACCTCTCACTTGGACTACCACAATAGCCTTCTAATTTATCTCCTTGTCTTAAATCTTTTGCTATCCCATTCCATTCACTCATTATGCAGGTGCCAAAATGATCTTCCTAAAGCTTAGATCTGACATGTTACCCTCTCTAAATTCTAGCAATTCCCTATTACCTCCAGGATAGAATATAAAGTCCTTTGTTTGGCAATTTAAGGTTCTTTACAAACTGACCATTCCCTACCTTTATAATTTTCTTATACTTTACTATGCTACAAGTACTCTACAGTTTAGTCATATTGGTCCACTTATTTTCCTAATGCACATTATTACATCTCTGTCTCTTAGTTTTTTCACTGGCTCCACAACTAAGATGCTCTCACTACTCATCCCTATCTTTTAGAATGCCTGGTTTCATTAAAGACTATTTTCTTCAAAAGACCTTTCCCTGTTCCCTGAACTGCTGAAGTCTTACCCTATAAATAACTATTCTTTCCCTCTATTCCACATAAATCTTATACATACCTATTTGTTTACATGCTACATATCTCACTAGAATATAAGTTCTTTGAAGGAATGATTTAGTATGGGGTTTTATTTTGTTTTGGGAGATTTTTTGCCCTTTTTTATATCCCCAGCACTCAGCACAACTCCTGACACAATGAATACTTAATAAATGAATGAAGATTAATTGATTGGTGACTTTTAAACTGTGAATCTATGAATGATCAAAGTTATAAAAATGGAGATAGTATTGAATAATGCATTGGATTGAAAGGCACCATTTTATATGTCACATCACTAGACATGACACTTGGTTTTTCCACCTAAAAGACAAGGGTCATTAATTCCTGGACATTAAGATTTCCAAGGAATGTGCTGTATTACTGTTTGCTCAACTTTATAATTTCTTGCTACTCAGCTCCCTCTAGTGCCTAACCGGGACCTCAGCTTCTTTCTTACCTTGGTATACACCATCTTCTGAATAAATATCCACCAACCCCTTTTCCTAGAGTTCTTATTTTTCTCCTGGAAGTCTCTCAGAACCAAGCTTGAGACCTTGCTTAGTTTCATTATATATGCTCAGGAAATGGTCCAGGGAGGAAGTGAGTTTCTGGCCATTCCAGAACCGTTTAGCCTCTATTTTGTTTTGTTGGATTAGCCAACAAGGACACTTTCATTTTCTAACCATTGGTGACAGGCTCATTTTTGACAATGCCTGACAAAGGAACCCAGAGTTTTCTATGCCCTTGCCACAAAGTCACAAATGAAAGCCCCTGGAGCACATCAGGAATCATGTTTTCTTTTAGCTTTGACTCCAGACACTGGACTTTTGGCAAAAGTAATTCAGTTCCACAGTAACCTTGACATCCATCTGATGTTAAGTCAAATCTTTTGCAGTCATTCTGTGGTCTCTTTGTACCTACTGATGATAATCAATCACTGCATAATTGAGAACTTCTGATTCTAGTTAACGGATCTTCTAAAGATACCATCATCACTTCATCACTTCATAAGTATCTGTTATGTTTGTCCAAGACATGTATTTCACTAGCTATTAGAAGAGATACAGGAAAGGCAGTATTCTTGATCCTCAATGACATCCATTCATTCAATAAGAAATTATTAAGGTCCCTCATTCAACTGGGCCCTCACTGAAGCCTTTTATACTTCCCTGTTCAATTTACTACTCTCCTCACCACAGCAGCAATTTCAAACATTTCATACATACTCAAATCTCTCATGATTGCCTCTCCCATGCCTACTCCCAGTCAGTGCCTATATTTGACTATATTTCACAGAAAAACCAACTTAAAACCATCCACCACAATCTCCTTCTTATACCCTCTCCTCATCTCGCTTCACTCAGATGCCTTCCACCATTATCTCCTCCTTTATTTCAGTTGTTCCTAAAGAAGTGGGCCTTCTCTTTGCCAAGACAAACCCATCTACACATGAACAAAGGATCCCATTCCACTCTGCTTCTCCAGCACATTGCTCCCTCTCTCATCTCTACTCTCACTTATCTGCAATTGTTCTCGATCCTCTGGCTGCTTTTCTATTTGCTATAAAACTCATGTCTCAGCTTCAAAAAAAAAATCCTTCCTTCACTTGTCCATCCCTGCCAGATAGCATTCCAGATTTCTTTTTCTCTTTTGCTTTTAAACTCTTTGATTGAGAAAATCATCTACAAAAAGTGCCTTCACTGTATTTCCGTCACTTTCCTAAAGTCTCTTTTCCAGCTTCATCATTCAACTGAAATTACATTCTCCACAGTTATCTCTGAATTGCCTAATGTAACGGCTTTTTCTCAATCTTCATCCTTCTTGAGCTTTTAGAAGACTTTGACTCTTCTTCAATCACCCTTTTCTAGCATGTATTCACTTCTCTCCAGGTTTTCATGACGTTATTCTATCCTGATTCTCTTCCCATATGTCAAATAACTTTTCAGACTCCTTTGTGATACCTTTGTCCAGGTCATATCTGTTAACTCTGGGTGACCCTCCAGGCTACATCCTGGGTACCCAATTCTTCTTCCTATTTTGCTTGGTGATTTCATCAGCTCCTACAGATTCAACTTCTCTCCTTTCCTTCAGGCTCACATCTACCACTTCTTATTGGACATCTTGAATTTCATCTTAAACTCAACATGTCCAAAAATAATTATATTTCTCACCACACCTTATCCTCCTTTCTAACTTTCCTATCATTGTTGAGGGAATCATCATCTCCTAATTCCCCAGGAACTAAATCCATTGACTCCTTACATTTTCTTACTGCTCCCCTCCATCTCCAATTTGTTCACAAGTCCTTTTGAAGTGACCTTCACAACATCTTTTGTATATGTTCCCTTCTCTCTTCTGATACTGTCATCAACTACAGGTTTGATCACTTAATATCTAGACTACTGAAATAGCCTGCTGATTTATCTCCTTGTCCTAGATCTCTTCTTGCTCCAATTCATCCTCCATTCAGCTTTTCAAGTTGATCTTTCTAAAATAGAACATGTTATACACACACACACACACACACACACACACACACACACCCCACATCCCACATTCAATACAGTCCAGTGGCTCCTTACCACTTCCAGGATCAAATATAAAATTCCCAATTTTCTTGCAAAGTTATTCATAACCTCTTACCTTTCTAGTCTTCTTACTTAATATTCCCCACCCCACCTCTTATGTACTCTACAATACAGTGACACTGGCCTCCTTATTCTTCCCAGCACCAAACAATCTCCTGATTCTATCTATTTTGCTGGTTGATCCTCATGTCTAGAATTCTCAGCCTCCTCAACTCTAATTCTTTCAACTTCCAGTTAAAATCCTACCTATTGCAAGAAAATCTTCCTAAATGTAAGTGCCTTCCCTAATTATCTAAACTTTATTTTTCCATTATTATATACAATTTACCCTGATTATATTTTATTTGTACATAATTTTTGCATGTTGTCTTTTCTATCAGACCTTGAGAGCAAGGATTGACTTTTGCCTTTTTTTATATCACTGCAATGCCTGACACATAATGGTGCTAATACATTCTTTTTTGACTTAATGGCCTGCTTTGCAGCAGACACTAGTGTAGGTTCTAGAGATGCAATGATAAAAGATGATAGGCATAATTTAGTAGAAAAGACAAGTATAATATTTAGAAAACCTTAGGAAGATTTATATGAACTGATGAAAAATGAAGTGAGCAGAACCGGGAAAACTATAAATATATAAATTTAATCACATAGTGACTTTAACACTATGAACAAAAGCAGTTTTGAAGACTTAAGAATTCTAACTACTACAATAATCAACCATGACTCCAGAAGACTGATGATGAAGCATGTTTCCCACCTCTTGACAAAAAAGTAATAGACTAGAGGGCAAAATGATACATGCATTTTTGGATATGGCCAAAGTATTCATTTGTTTTATTTGGCTATTTTTTTTATTAGTGAGGGTATTTTAAAAATTATTATAGGGAGAAGTATGGAGTGGGACAATAATAATAGTGAATCTTTTAAAAAAAAGTAAATGAAAAAGACTGTCCACAAAGAGTTCACAAAAGAGAATGGAAAGGATTCAGAGAAAGACACAGACAAGTAAGATATTCAATGTATTGTATATTTTTTAAAAGGAAAACAAGTTGGATATAATAGATTTACTATGCAATCTTTTTCTATTCTTTGTAAATTAAAATGCTGTGTATCAAGTTCAGAATAACTAAAAAAAAATTTAAAAGAGCAAAATGAGCAGAACCAAAAAAGCATTATATATAGTAATAGCAATATTATCTTAAGAATGGCTTTGAGTGAATCAGTTATTGTAACTATTATAAATACCCATATTAACTATAAAGGGCATGTGAAGAAAGATACTATCTGCATTCAGAGAAAGAACTGATAAATAGAAAATATTTATAGAAGAATTTTACATATATATATTTGTATATTATATATATATATGTATACATACATATATATATATATATTTGTGTATATATATATATATATATATATATATATATATATATATATATATATATACACACCTATTTGTATGCCATGGTGAGGAGGAGAAAAAAGAAATTTACATGATAATTTTGATATATGTTTTTGAAAATTACAAATTATATATAGTAGATTTGCAGTTTCATGTGCAATCACATTTTATTATACTATGTTATGTAAAAACTTGTTAATTCCATAAATTATAAAAAATTTAAATATGTACAAACAAAAACTAAAACAACTTATAAAAAGATATAGCCCCATAAATGTCTGCTATCCAAGACCACGCCTAGCTAGCTATATATAGAAATGTATCACTGAAAGGATGGTCACTGGGTCATTAATTTCTAGCTATAATAAGGCATAAAGGAATTATGATCTATGTAGGTAGAGGAAATGCCTATAAAATATCATAGCTCCTTGAATTATTGAAATTCATTTTATGGACATAAAGAAAACCAGTCAAACACAAGCTGAAAATCTGTGGAGGAAAGTAGTGAGACAAGGAAAAGTGGGACAAGGCTAGAGACATACCACATCATTATGATCGACTAAAAAACCTCTGTTTTATGGCATAAGTGGGGAAGTCATTGAAGAATTTTTTCAGTGTGTAACATCAAAGCAGTTTAGTAGAAACAATCATCTGAAAATACAGGATGGTTTGAAGAGAGGCAAGAAACAGTATGACATTTTAGAAGCTTATAGCAACAATTTAAGTATGAGAGAATAAATTCTTGAATTTGTGTGATAGCAAAGCTTTAACAAGAAAGTGATACTTCAGATGATTTCCTAGACTGTTTCATGTGGGGGAACTGCACTGTCCTTATATCTGGTCCCACACCTGGTCTGGAGAAACAGCATCTCTCCAGGGGATACCTATTCACCACTAGTGATTGACTGGATAAGTTTCTCTCCTCCACTTTGGATGGAGGACCAGTCACCCCCTCCCAAGATTTTGGTACTCTGAGACAAAGATTCAGTTGCCTTGTCCTAGTTATAACTATGGATGGCAGTGTGGATAAGAAAGTATAATGGGAAAAGTAACAGAACTAGGCCACTAAAAAAATTCTGAGGGAGGATCATAGTATTTAGAGCTAAAATCAGGAATGTGCCATGTGAATATTTACACCAGGAAAATCTTCAAATGCTACAAATCAGACACTGAGTTATTTTTGTGGATTGACTAGACTAAGAAAGTAATGGAAAAATGTTGCTCAATCATTTCACTTGTATCCAATTCTTTGTGACCTCATTTGGGGGTTTCTTGGCAAAGATACTGGAACGATTTGCCGTTTCTTTTTCCAGCTCATTTTAGAGATGAGGAAACTGAGGATAACACGGTTAAGTGACTAGCCCACTGTCACACAGCTAGTAAATGTCTGAAGTCAGATTTAAACTCAGAAAGATGAGTCTTGACTTTATACTGGGCTCTCTATCCTATCTATTAATAATTCAGGTTAAACTAAAAAGGTTAAACTGAACAAATAATACAAGCATCATTTTCCCCCTAGAAAGCTCATTCTTAAACATTTACCATAATATCTCTGATTAGAAGAGATCTTAGATACTATTTAGTTCAACTGCCTCATTTTGAAGATGAGGAAAATGAGACATAGAGATATGAAATTACTTTCCTAAAGTTGCACGGGCAGTAAGTTTCCAGGAAAGGATTTGAAGCAAAACCCTCTAATTTCAAATAAAATATTGTTTATTAAACCATGCTGGTGACTATAGTCATGTAGCATCTCTCCTCAAATTAAAGGATTATAGTCAATGAGGGAGAGGGAGGGAAACAGAGAAAATAAATAATGGTAATTAGTATAATTCAGAGGTGGGGGGGAAGAACAGATATATTTGGAGTTAGAAAACCAGGGTTTAAATATTTGTTTTACCATAAACCTCAGTTTTCTCATATGTAAAATAAGAATTGTTTTAGATGATATCTAGGATCCATTATAGTTCTATATCTATAATTTGATAGTCCTGTTCTTAATCCTAATACTGTAATAAATTGCTGTCTATTCCTGAAAGCATCTTCACGGTTGCCTCCTGGTGGCCTGCTAAGGGAATAGCTCCAAGAGGGTATACTTGCCCGGGAGTTCAGAGAGATTTTTGATGGCAAACATAGTCTGCTTTCTAAAAGAGGTGCTGGATCCTGGACCTCCTGAAAGAGAAAAAAACAACTATAAAAAACAATTTATGTAAAATGTTAACCTGTCTTTTCTTTTCTTCTCTAAACTCAAAGCAAATATTAATCAATGAATGTGATGTGATTAGAGGTTCTGCCCCATTCCTTGCCCTACATTCCCACCCTTAAATCTGGCAGGAAAAGAAATGGGAAAAGAAAGATGTCCCAGGAAGACATTGGGGATGACTTTAAACAAAGTGAAAGTGAAGGAAAGAACCAGGAAATCTATCTATCTAAGATTACAAATCTATATCCTGTGAAACTCCTATGATTTTAAGCTCTTATGGTTTTGTGTTCTCTTAATTCCTTAGTAAATGTTCTTTGTTTCAGCTGAATTAAGAGGAAAGGGACTTTTAAAAAAAGCTTTTTATTTTCTTTCTTTTTTTTTTTTTGTTGAGGCAACTGGGGTTAAGTGACTTGCCCAGGGTAGCACAGCTAGAACGTGTTAAGTGTCTGAGACCAGATTTGAACTCAGGTTCTCCTGACTTCAGGGCTGGTGCGCTATCCACTGCACCACCTAGCTGCCCCTAAAGCTTTTTGTTTTCAAAACATATGCAAAGATAGTTTGCAACATTCACCCTTGCAAAACCTTATGTTTCAATTTTTTTTCTCTCCTTTCCCCCATACCCTCCCTTAGACAGCAGGTATTCCAATATATGTTAAACATGTACAATTCTTTATATATATTTCCACAATTATCATGCTGCACAAGAAAAATCAGATCAAAAAGGGAAAAAATGAGAAAGAAAACAAAATTCAAGCAAACAACAATTAAAAAGTGAAAATATTATGTTGTGATCCGTATTAAGTCCTCAAAGTCCTCTCTCTGGATGAAGATGGCTCTTTCTATCACAAGGCCATTGGAACTGGCCTGAATCACTTCACTATTGAAAAGAGCCACATCCATCAGAATTGATCATCGTATCATTGTTGTTGCTGTGTATAATGTTCTTTTCATTCTACTCACTTCACTTAGCATCAGTTCATGTAAGTCTCTCAGGGCCTAGGAAATTAACTTTTTGTCTTCAATACTTTTTTAGAAGAGATCAGGGAAGCAGTATGTGAGCAGAAAGTGATGGTAGATTCACTCCACTCCAGTTTTGGGAAAGAAGCAGAAGAGCTGAGATAAAGGCAGTGGGTATCCAAAAGGCATAAAGGTCTTTGGTCACTTTCTACCTTATATGATCTTAAAAGCATTTGAAAGTTCAATAAATAAAGATCATATTATCAACCTACATGAATCCAATTCTAGCATGAACAAATCTTTTGTTTTTATAATTATGTTGAATGTCACTGGGTCCTATTAAGTCTAGAATCAAATATAAATTCCTCTATTTAGCTTTTTAAAAAATTCTGAACTTAATGAACAACAAAAAATGAGCATTTTCATATACTAACTAGAACATAAAAAGATAATTGTACAGGAAATTTCAAATATCTATTCCATAGTTTCCTTCTTTTTTAAAAAGGCATATGAAAAATTCAAAATCTTACTTTTTTATTCTGAACCTAACAAGTACTAAATAAAAATGAGAATTGCTATGTATGTAAGCAAGATAAAAACGAGGAGTGTACATTTGTTGAAAATCTATTATGCATAGTTTACTTTTCTTTTTAAATATGTAAATTAGTTAATTATGTAAATATAAATATGTGATATTTATACCCTAGTTTCTACCATATCATTTTCTTATTTTTCCAAATAACAGAAGTGATAATGGACATCTTTGTTTTACCCCTGATCTTATTGGGAAAATTTATAGCTTATCCCCATTACAGATGATGCTTGATGGTGATTTTAAATAAGTATTACTTACCATGTTAAGGTAAGCTCCATTTATTCCTATGTGTTTTTTATAAGAATGGATGCCGTTTTTTGTCAAGGCTTTTTCTATGTCTATTGAGATAATCTTGTAATTTCTGTTGGTGTGTCTATTCAGATAATTATATGATTTCTGTTGGTTTTGTTATCTATATGGTCAATTATGCTGATAGTTTTCCTAATATTGAACCAGCTCTGAATTATTGGTATAAATCTTACCTAGTGATATCTCTGTTATACTTTTAGTTAGTGTGGTAGATCCTGCTTGGTCTTGACCTAGGTATTTATGCTGATGTTCATTTTCTAGAGGGAATTCACAATATGATTGCTAATATTTTTAATACCCCTCCACTCACGACAACCATTTTCATTTTTGAGATCTATACAATTTCACCACAGAATATCAAGAATCTTGAAGACCCTGAACTTGCTATATATTGCTATGAACTCTGATTCCTTGTTGCTTCCAGAATCCATACTGTGAGTTTCTAGCCACTCTGAAGTTTTCTTATGGGAACTTTCTGCTCTTGCTGCCTCCAAATAAAGAGCCTTGCATACTACCAAACCTGTATCTCTGTCCTATCTCTCTTACCTATCTTCATGTTTGCCTAAGGACCTACTATGTGTCAGGCCCTGTGCTAAATGCTTTACAAATATTATTTGATTTCTATTCTCATAACTACTCTGGGAGGTAAACAGATTCTATTATTATCCCCATTTTATATGAGGCAGAGTGACTTGCCCAGTATCACACAATTAATTAGTGTCTGTGGCTGATTTGAACTAAAGTCTTTCTTATTCCAGCTCTGGCACTCTATCCCCTCTGCCACCTGATTACAAAGGTTAATGCTTGCTTTTCTGGGGAAGATCCCTTTTCCTATTGTCTGTACATCTCTGGCAGTCTTTTTTATGGGGTGAAATAAGTCATGGTATTTTGTCATTGAATTTCTTGATCATTGTTCAATCTAGTACAATTTAGTGCTTTTTTCCTAGATCAGCTGTGCAAGAGCTGGCTACCTGCTTCTATTTGAGTAACCACCTTAGCTAAACCTTCTCTGTTTTTTGAAGCCCTTCACAACTTCACCTCAATTTATCTTTTGAGCTATATTATACATTATTCTCTTCACATTCCATGACATAACCAAATAGGCCTTCTCTCTATTCATACATACCACTCCATCTCTAATCACTGTCATTCTATTGTGTGGGCCAGGAATACTTTTCTCTTCACCTTTGCCTAATAGCATACCTCCTTTTTTTTTCAACAGACAGCTTAAGCACCATCTTCTACATCAGGCCTTTTCTCACCCCCTCGAAATGCTAGTGCCTTACTTCTCTAGTAATAATTTTATATTAGCATGATTTATATTTATTAATATTATTGATATATAGTTTAATATATTGGTAACAAATTTCTATTTATTCTGCATATACTTATATATGAAGAAGTTGTCTCTCCTGAAAGAATGTAAACTCTTTGAAAATAGATATTATTTTTTGGGATTTGTATCTCCAATACATGAAACAAGACATTGCATGTAATAGACACTAAATAAATGTTTGTCGATTGACTAAGCTACTTATGTAACCTGAGGGATATTCCCTTCACTGTCTCTACCTTTTTAATCTTGAGAGCATATCTGGGAAGATTCTGAAATCCCACTACTCAAAATAAGACTATCTCAGTGTCATGCTAACTCCCTCCAAAGTAAAGGGTAGGAAACCATGGTTGTAATCTACAGTTTCTTCTTCATTGGAACTTCCAAGCATAGTCAAAAGACAAGCATAACCAAGTAAGAGCAACTAAGAGCCAACCCAGACCAAGCAGGGCTTGTTGTGATCAGCTTATGCAATGGGTTCATCCTGGACAGGGCACCATTTTATCATCCTGTATTCTTGTAACAATCCCTGAAGGACTGTAGTCATAGTAAAAATGTGTTCAAAGCAGCAGACCAACTAAAGACAAAAGGAAAGAAGGAGGAAAATGAGCAATAGATGGTAGGGAGAAAGAATAGAATGCAGTAGGATCTGGAAGTACAGAACAGGATGGGAGTCTCTTCTATATGCCCTGCATGGATCCTGGCATTGCCCTGAAATTTTGATCCTTCTTTAGATCCCAAATCTCAAGAGACTGAGGATCTACAAGGGACAAGGATGGGAAAGAAAGAAGGAATCTATAATAGACCATTGTATAGCACAGTGAATAGAACACATGACAGAATCAGGAAGACCTAAATTCAAATTCTCTCAGACATTTCTAAATTATATAATCTTAAACAAGTCATTTAATCTCTTTCAGCCTCAGTAAAATGGAGATAATAATAACAATTATGTCACAGAATTTTATCAATTAAATGAGATTTCCTTTTTACATTTTACAGCACGTATAAATATTAACTATAGACCTTACCTCTTGATTGTCTTGGATACCCACACTTTTCTTCTTCTTGCTAAAATAAGAGAAGCCCAAAGACTCGCTGGGTTCTATCTTCTAGGGAATAAGAAGTAAAAGAAAATACCAAAGGACTGTGTTATTATTTCAGGATGACATAATAATTCCCAAATGATCAAGATCCTACTACTTGTTCAGCTTTCTCAGTTTCATATGGAACTCCAAAAAACAGGAATATGAAAAGGAGCATTCCATGAAAGCAAATTTCATATGTCCTGGAAATAAATTAGTGAGCAGTTTGGAAAAGTTTATGTGATGGTGTGTTAGGATTACTAAGTGAGAACTGAGGTTGTCTGGACAGTGACAAGGTGAGAATTCAGGTTTTCTGGACAATTACAAGGTGAGAACTCAGGTTGACTTGATAGAGGGGGCAAGCTCATTGGCTGGGGTGGTTCTTCCCAGAAGCCCTTGCATTATCCCACGCCCATTCTCTGGGAGAATAAAAGAGAGGACTCTCAGAGAAAGAAGAAGACTCTCTGCATTACATCAGGCCTGACGGGGCTCTCTGCAGGAAGGGAAGTCACTTCTAAGGACAAGAGTTAACAGCAACTGCCTGGAGACAACGGTTCACTACAGGAAGAAGAATCTGTCTTAAAGATTTGAGTAGACACAGCAGATCTCTTCCCAGAGAGCGATCCGGCAGCTTCTAGAGACGACAGCTCGCTACAATGGTGTATAAGAAGTTGCAAGAAAAGCCAATGGAAGAAACAAATTTTACCTGAAGGTAGATAAGGCAAAGTGAATGTCAAAGAAATCTACAAAGAAAACAAATTACTCTTTTGGACATCTGAGCAATAGGAGAGAGAATGATAGAATATCTCTAGATTTTTGTTTCCTCATCTGTCAAATGTGAGGTGTAGAATACCAGATCTCTTTAGTCCTAACATCACAGCAACTGGTGCCATCACTTCCTGGCAAATAGAGAGAAAAAAAAATGGAAGCCGTGTCAGATTTTATATTCTTGGTCTTAAAGATCATTGTAGTTGGCAACTTCAGTCATGAAATTAAAAGATATTTACTTCTGGAAGGAAAGTTATAACAAATCTGCACAGCATACTAAAAAATAGAGACATCATCTTGCTGAGAAAGTTCTATTTGGACCTTTATCAAAACTATGCTTTTTTTCCCCCCCAGTGGTAAAGTATAACTATGAGAATATACTATAAGGAAACTGAGTGCTACAGAATCAATGTTTCTAATTGTGGTGCTGGAAAAGACTTTTAAGAGTTCCTTAGCAAAAAGATCAAATCAGTCAATAGTTAAAGAAATTAATTCAACTGCTACTCATTAGAAGGACAAATACTGAAACTGAAGCTTAAATACTTTAGCCACATAATGAGAAAACAGTACTCACTGGAAAAGATCTGAATGTTGAGAAAGATTGAAGACAAAAAAAGAGAAAGGATTGGCAGAGAGTTATGGAAGCAATGAGCATAAACTTGGACAGACTGGGTATAGATAGTAGAGGATAGAAATACCCGGTGTACTATGGCATATGAATGGATAAATTTAAAAGTATTTATTAAACATTTACTTACTGTGTGCAAAGCATTGTGCTAAATCTAGAGGATACAATAGAAAAGTAACATAGTCCTTGTTTTCAAGAAGCTCATGTTCTAAGGGGGTAGATAATACATGTAGAAAGGTCCAACTGCAAGTCAGATGGAAAGGTCTATGAGCCTTAGAATGAAAGCCTCTCATCTCCAGCTTCAAAGAGATAATTTGCAAATTGATGTTTTCCCATAGATACAGTGATATAAATCTTGACTAGATTTCTGGGATAGATGACAAGGTTATTTCGTCTATAATGGAGCTGAACTATATATAGTAAGAATATTGGATTAAATACTGGTCCAAGTATAAAGAAAGGGCTTATGAAAAGGAAGAGAATTTCTTCCCAACATAGGCAATATTTCAAAGTAACAGGTAATGTTAACACTGTTAAAGTACTTTGATAGGAACATGGAACCTTTTGCAGAAACAATCTAATCCAATAGCCCAATTTATTATGAGGGAACTAAGGGCCAATGAGGTTTGGTGACCTGGTCAAAACATATAAAAAAAATTAAGTGACAGAATTAAGATTTAAATCTATATTATCTGACTCCAGAAAAGTTCCACTACATTAATGTTCCTTTCAACAAGACAATGAGATGAGTATTGCAATTACTACAGGCAGAGGCTCTTTTTTAATCTTCCCACTTTCTTTTCTACATTCCTTTCCCACCTTTGAATACCATGCCTTGCCCTCACTTGTCCAGTGATCTCATGTCCTAAACTTCCCAGATGATCACACCTCCTTTTCCTGTAACAGTCCCCTTCCCCCCGAACTGTTACAAGATCCAAAATAACCTTCTTCTCTTTCCCGAACCAAAACCTCTATTTTAAACTTCCACTCTCTAATTGGTAGTTCTTAATCTTTTTGAGGTTCATAGATCCCTTAGGATATAAACTAAACAATTTACACTAATGACAAATCTTTCAAAGGATTTTGCTTTCCTTCCTCCCTCCCTTCCTTCCTCCCTTCCTTCCTCCCTTCCTCCCTTCCTCCCTTCCTCCCTTCCTCCCTTCCTTCCTTCCTTCCTTCCCTTTTTTCTTCCTTTCTCTTTTTTTTAAATTAAAAGCATACTTGTTAAACTAAATGAAAGTGCAATTGGTGGCATTTCAGACCCAGTAGAATATAAAAACGGGGACTGAGGATGTATCTTGGGGGTGGGAAGCTCCTAGACAATCAACCGTAGTCCTGATTAGTCCTTCTGGGCCAAAGTCAGTCTCCATTAGCTAGTGTTGTTTTTCATAGCTTCCTCCTTTCTACTTCTATTTCATTAAAAGCTTCTCTTTGTGGCTCTTATAACAGCTGTGGCCTTCCTCAGCACCGGGCCCAAGCAAAAGAAATGTCTTTTGCTTTATTCTCTGGAAATAAACACTAATGGAGGAAAGCTGGGGAATCTGAGAATAGGAAGAGCTGCCAAGCAGCTGCACTTTTGGGGAAACAGCAAAACACATGGGAAGCCATTTATCTTTCTTCCTTAGCTTGCAGGTTGAATTTTCTTCTTCTACATGTCTCTCACCCTGTACTCTATGGAGTTTCTGTCTTTGGCATTTTTGTTTTTGTCTATGTACCATGAGGCTAACATCCAGAAGTTATTAGGGGGATTTACTCCACTGCTTGTATGTCCCTCAACTCAAGCACAGACCATAGTCAAAACCATTTACTCAAAGAGAAGAACCCCTTTCCCCCTACACCAGCTAAATCACACCTCCCTGTCATCCTCTCGATCTGTATCAAAGTATATAAATTTATTGTTTAGTTGTTTTTTCAGCTGTATCCAATGTTTTGTGAACCTGTTTGGGATTTTCTTGGCAAAGATAGAGGAGTGGTTTGCCATTTCCTTCCTCAACTTATTTTATAGATGAGAAAACTGAGGCAAGCAGGGTTAAATGACTTGCCTGGTATCACACAGCTAGTAAATATCTGAGGCCAGATTTGAATTCAGGAAGAGGAGTCATGCTGATTCCAGCCCACCCTTTGATCCATTATACACCTACCTTCCCTACTGAAATATATTAGAACTTGTTTGTTTGATTTTAATGTTTTGAACAACTACATTTCAATAAAATTGGTTTCCTTATTATATTATTATATATAATAATTTTATATATTTTGATTTTTTTGCATTTCAAAACATTCTTCTGAGAAGGAGTCTATAGGCTTCATTGGACTGCCAAAGGGCTCCATGGCTTATATTAAAATGACACCAAAAAGGTTAAGAACTTTTGCTCTGACTGTAACACATTTAATATGTATGGGAATGCCTGTCATCTAGGGGAGGGAGTAGAAAGAGGGAGGGGAAAGTTTGGAAAAGTGAATACAAGGGATAATATTGTAAAAAAAAAATTACCCATGCATATGTACTGTTAAAAAAAAATTAAATTATAAAATTAATTAAAAAAAAAAAGAACTTTTGCTCTGGACTTAATCTCAGTCTTCTCCTCCAACCTAGTTTTATCTTTTTCCTGCCCTGAATTCATCCAGATTCTCAAAAAATGTCTTCTCTTTCTTATTCTTTAAATGTCTCGGGAGTACAATGCACTCCCAGGATCACTGCAGACATTTGAATGCACTCTAGGAATGACTAGGTACACTGCAAAATGTTGTCTAAGTAAGAGAGAAAAACAGCTTTTGGGGAATCTTTTATTAAAGGAGGAAATGAATGGAGTCCTTTAGAGTATGTTGGACACCAAGAAAAAATGTAACATTAGAAGAGTGTTTTGGACCTTTGCTCCCCTCATGTTTTTGCAAATATAAGCAGACTACGGATCCAGACACATAGGACACAGTACAAATGAATTTAAATGAGGCTATGGAACAAAAATAAGAGCCAGCTGTAGTTCTAAAGATGGGGAGGGGTGTTTTTGCTGTATCTTCAAAGTAAATATCTCTTTATAAAAGCTAATTGACATTGAGGGGTTAAATGGAATGGAGGAGCTAATCACTGACAGCTAGTAGCAAGGAGAAACACACTAAAGTCAGGACTCATATTATTGCCTCTAAGAAAAAAACTCCAAATGTCTGAAGCATTTAAAGATATCTTCAACTTAGTTCCCACCTTCCTTTTCAATCTAATTTCCTCTTGCTCCCTATAAACATTCTCTGTTCCAATTAAACTAGCCAGTTGATGTTTTCTATTCATGGCATTGTATCTCCTGCTTCTGAATCTTTTGCAAGTGGTATTTTTGTGTTTATAATGCCTGCCTTCTTCCCCTGATGCCTTGTAAAATCCCTAACTTCCTTCAAAAACTAGTTCAAGAGGCCACTCTCTTTACAAGGCCTTTTTTGAAGCTGCCCCACTCTCCAACTGAAGTTACTTTGTATCATTTTGTACAAACTTTGTATTTATACACATGTATGTATGTAGCATTTCTCAGAAGAACATAAAATGCTCAAGGACCAAAATGATTTTATTTTTGCCCCTGAAGTCCTAGGACCTTGCACATTTTGTTGACATTTCACAAATGTCAATTTGTGAACAACTATTTCACAAATAGTTGTTAACCTGAGTTGAATTAAATCTATAGCCACCCTTTGGGGAATTCAAGAAATGATTTATCCTCCAAAGATTAGACCCTTGTCTCTACTCAAATCACACTGCTGATCATTGATTGAATGGGAAGTGGAATTAAGGACACTTGGCTGCCTTGTCAGCATTGCCACGAACCTATAACACTCATGATGGTGGTGAGTGGTGCTATGGCATGATTTCTATGGCAACACAGGCAATCACAAGCAATGATAATAATTGTTGGGCTGACAATCTTGAATACTTCCTGAGATTGAAGAATTTTCAGCTTCTCTTGGCCCAGGATATCACAAGCTCCCAAATGACCTCAGCCTTTTGGCACAGAACCATTTTGAGCAGGGAACATTTGCCTCTGTAACCATGCATGGAATTCTATTCTGGGATCTGGTAGAGTTGGGCAGACTTCCTAAAGAGATTGTGATGCTGAGAGCCTAGACTGGGTGGAATTAAAGGCAGAAAAATGTTAAGTGTGAGGTTGGACCTAGGACAGTGAGTCACCAGGCTCTGTTGGGCAACTCATAGGAAAGTCTTCTGTTACAATCTAGTATCCTTTTTGAGGCTGCTTTGTGTTCAAACTGGTTAAAAATATGAATGCTGGGTCCTTTCTAAACATAATCAAAAGCAGAAGAGCTAGGTACCAGCGAGCTAAAGAATTAATATTCTCATTGGAAAGACCCACTTCATTTCTGTCATTAGCCCTGAGGGCCAACACCAAGGGCTGAAACAGATGTTTATTTTTAATTCTGAGGTTTTCAGTTTACCATTTTGTGTGTGTGTATGCTCCTGTTGTCATGATGACATGAGTCTGGCCGAGTTAGTCATCCTTCCCGGATACAGTATCCTTTGGAAAATGTGGCTGGATTCTTGGGAGATTAAAACATTGTGAGACTTTTAGGTACAAATAAACAGATAGGAAAGGCCTTGAGAGCCTGCAAAAAGGATTTTCACCTCCAATTTATTATAGTATAATAAAGAGCTAATATATAAATTATTCTAAAGTATGAGATTTCAAATGTTTTTAGGGGGATGACTAGTCATTCTCTAAACCTTAGATAAAACATGCAGAGGGAAACCACATTTGTCAAAGAAGGTTCTTAGGCAGCTTTACGATTACTTGAGGTGCAATCTATAACCTGCTGCATAAAGAATCAAAGGATGATTTATCCCTTCAGACCATACACCAAAGATCCATAACTTTTTCCCTCCTCTTCTACAGTACAAATACCCTACAATGTCCATTGCAATATATTCTATGTATAGTTAATATAAAACTCTGCTCCTATTTTGTTATAGTATGAAATCATCATAGAAATAAAAACTATGCATAATAAGTAAATATAATTAGGTGAGAGGTTCTTCACCTTTTTTGAGTCATGGACCCCTATGGGTTTGGCAGTCTGGGGAATTCAAGAAATGATTTATTCTGCAAAAAAAAAAATTATGCTTCTTTCTCTACTCAAAGCACAACTGTTGATCACTGATTAAGTAAGAAGTGGAATTAAAGATAATTAGATGTCTTGCCAGTATCACCATAAAATGACAACACTTTGATGGAGGTAAGTGATGCTGTCTTTGACAACACAGGCAGTAATAAGCGATAATAATAGTTAGGGGACTATTGTCTGGACTACTTCTTAAAATGAAGCTTTTCAATGTATAAAATAAAATATATGGTTACAAAGAAAAATAATTATGGTGAAAAATAGCTACTATTTTTAAAGTGCATGTGTCCACATTAGATACATGATTACATATTATTCAATTCAGCTTGATTAAGTTTAAAGTTTTGTTCAGTCTTTTCTAGCCCCTATTTTATCCTAAGACCAGACAATTATGTCTTATAGTTTGGTCCTTTTGATCATGCTTTACTCTCTTATTGGAAAAAATCAATAATTTAATTTTTATTTTTTTTTTTGTTTTTATACTACCTTCATTTCTTCTCCCATACCCAGTGAGCTACCCCTTGTAACAAGGATTTAATAAGAAAAGAGGAAAAACAATTGAGTAAAACTAACTAGAATATTGACCATAGATAGTACATACAATGTGCCATAGCTATAATTTCCCATTATTGCTGTAAAGATGTAAAATTGTGCATGTGCCTCTATAAAATCTGTATGCCCAGGCTATCTAAATGTGGCTTATAAGAATTGATAGGCATACTTGGAGTTCCCTATCCCTCTTCAAAGGAAACCAAGATTCTTGCCTTGAAAGAATCAGAAAGGCCACAAGGTTGGGGCTCTTTTCTTTAGTTTCTTAAAAGGATATTAGACTGGAATTATAAATATTTTCCCCTTCTAAATATTCTTGGTCTAGTTAAGGGTACAATAGATTCCAAACAAAAGTCACTTATCTAGCCATTACCACTTAAGGCACAAGGATTACTCCAAGTTTATATTAGTTGGCGCTAAACCTCTTCATCCTTTTCTTTATAAATGTTTGGCAAATTCCAACTTCTGAAACATTAACACACATACTCACTTGATATATAGATATAGATATAGATGTATATATGTGGATCATTTGGAGTTAAGTTCATAGATGCTATGACATAGGCAAAAATTTGGTCAAGAGTTTGAATTGAGTTAACCAAAGGTAGTCCTCTATAGGATTTTCTATGATTCCAGGTCAACTGTAGGATGACTATATTGGCTAGATAACTACTCACAGACTGCATTATCTCCAATGACTATTAATTGGGCATTCAAGCCTACAGAATTCTTAGGTGCTCTTCGCCTATACCAGTATCAATTTCCCCTTTAGCTATAAAAATATTCTTTAACTTGCTATCCTGAATATAATCTAGGAGATAAAATATCAATAAAAATTTTTATCAATAAAAATTTATTAAAAAATAAAACACAAAATTTTCTGTGTGCATATTGGCCGCAACTTTTTAAAGGTAATTTATTCTCTCAGCTCTTTTCACTCAGCAGTCATAGATTTAACTACATAGTATATGATTGTGGCAGTTTACTATAGATAAAATTAAATGAAAAAGAAAATAGCCAAGGCACTTTTTCACACAGGTAAATATAGTCATCACTACCTCTCACTTATCTCTTGGATCTTTGATGAGGATAGAAAAATTTTTCAAGAACATATATGTAAAGGGCTAGAACAGAGCAATGCATTTGGATAATGAAGCACGTGAGACTAATTGCCAATTGGACGGTTCCCTATTAACTTGTTTGAAGGTTGACCCTCCCCAGCTGTTCTGTGCTGACTTGATTGGTGGGACAAAGAGGGGGAAGGGACTTGTGTGGGAGGAGTAGGAGAAACTTGGGTGGTGGAACTCACGCTCTCTCGCACTCGTGACCTGGCGTGGGAGGGGACGGAAAAGATCTAGAATAAAGACGTTTAGTGATTCTGACTCCGGCTGATTTCTGGGAAGCTAGAGTTCCAGCACATATATCCATAGTTCATGAGGACAATGTGGTGAGGACACACAATGTGGGGAGAAAAGAATTTGAAGAAGGACAAGGCTTCCTCTTTGGATCACCAGTATCATGAATGAGGTTCATTAAGTATTTATAATTACCACAAACTCTGAGTGATGATAGTCACGGTTTCTACTGCTCAACTCAACCCTCAGCCTTTCTAAGATATTGAATGAAAGAACAAATGAAAAGAAAAATCTTGCACACTTCTAGCCTTTTATCATACAGATCCAATACTGCCTGAACTCCTGTTGCATCGTCATAAATCTAGGAGGAGTAATCACATTTCCATGGAAGAAAATATTCTCTGCCAGTGTTCCATTCTATGAATTACTTCCAAAAGTTCTGAAGATCTTCACAGAAGCAGCTAGACAAGATTCTCCAAGGCTAAATATCCATCAAGAAGATATCTGTATAAATAGGTACTTTTTTGTGTGTTGCCTTTTCTCAAGTCTGGAAATTCATATGTTAACACCCCTTATATTTTGATTTGTCTAGTTCCAACCAGATAGCCTCTTCTTAATCCATTTTTAATGGGGTGGGAAGGCTCAGGTACAAGAGGAAATGAAACAGTGACTCAATATGCTAGTACGACCTTTAGAACCTTCAAGTATAGATTAAATGGAATAAAATTTAAAACTATTATTATGTTTGGGTAGCAATTTACTACTCTGTAGCAGTTGAATTGTATTAGTTGTGTTCAAATCTTTCTGACTCCAAAAGGATTTTCTTGGCAAAGATATGGGAGTAGTTTGCCATGTCCTTCTCCAAGGTCCCTATTTTATAGATGAGGAAACAGAGTCTAACAGAGATTTAGTGACTTGCAAAAGGGTTACACAGCTAGTAAGTGCCTGAGGGCTGGATTTGAACTCAGGTCTTCCTGCCTCCAGACTATGTCATCTAGCTGTCCTGACTTACTATTCTAGAAGTCAAAAATGCAATCTTGAGCTTTCTATTTAATATAATTTAGTCTATGATAATTACTTTGAAAAGATTCAAAGTAAGGAAGTTATAGTAAATAGAATGCAGCTTATATTTCATCTATTGGAAGAGGGACTATAACTAATCCATATACATTGTAGTAATAGAGAAGATCACGAATAGAGAAGTGAAATTAGAAGAGAAACAGGTAATTGGGGGAAAATATCTGGGTTTCACATCCAAGATATGTACAATATTTCAATTCATAAAACTGAGAGAGCCATTCTTCTATGGGTATACAAGGTCAAAGGACATTGAATAAGCACTTTTAATTTTTTTTTATTTTAATGGTACATTATTTTCCAAATTACAAGTAAAGATGGTTTTCAAATTTCATTTCTATAATATTTGGAGTTCCATTTTTTCTCTTCCCTCCCCAAGACAGAGATATAGATTATACAAGTATAATCAATTTTTATCATTTCCATATGAATCATGTTGGGAAGAAAAATCAGAACAAAAAGGAAAAACCATGAGAAGAAAACAACAAAAAAAGCAACAAAAAAAGAGTGAAAATAGTATACTTCCATCCACATTCAATCTCCACAGTCATTTCTCTGGATGCAGATAGCATTTTCCATCCAAACATGAACAGGCACTTTTCTTTTCTTTTCTTTTTTTAAAGCTTTTTATTTTCAAAACATATACATGTATAATTTTTTAACACTGACTCTTGTGTAGTGCTGTGTTTCAGATTTTCTCCTCCTCTCTACCCCCTGCTCTAGATGACAAGCCAATATATGTTATACATGTTAAAATATATGTTAAATCCAATATGTATAAACATATTTATACAATTCTCTTATTGCACAAGAAAAATCAAGTCAAAAAGGAAAGAAAATGAGTAAGAAAACAAAATGCAAGCAAAAAACATCATAAAGAATGAGAATGTTATGTTGTGATATACATTCAGTTCCCACAGTTCTCTCTTCTGGATGTAGATGGCTCTCTTCATCACAAGATCATTGGAACCGGCCTCAATTGTCTCATTGCTGGAACAAGTCACATTCGTCAGAATTGATCAGTGTATAATATTGATGTTGCTGTGTACAATGATCTCCTGTTTCTAATCACTTCATTTAGCATCAGTTCATGCAAGTCCCTCCAGACTTCTTTAAAATCATCCTCCTGATTGTGTCTTATAGAACAACAATATTCCATAAGACTCATATATCATAACTTATTTAGCCATTCTCCAGCTGATGGGCATCCATTCAGTTTCCAATTTCTTGCCACTACAAAAATTGCTGCCACTAACATTTTTGCACATGTGGCTCCCTTTCTTTCCTTTAAGATCTCTTTGGGATATAAGTTCAGTAGAAACACTACTGGATCAAAGGATTTGAACAGTTTGATCACTTTTTGAGCATAGTTCCAAATTGCTCTCCAGAATGACTGGATCCATTCACAGTTCCACCAACAATGTATTAGTGCCCCAGTTTTCCCCCATCCGTTGCAACATTTATTATTATCTTTTCCTGTCATCTTAGCCAATCTCAAAGGTGTGTAGTGGTTTCTTGGAGTTGTCTTAATTTGCATTTCTCTGATCAAGAGTGATTTAGAGCATCTTTTCATGTGATTACAAATTATTTTAATTTCTTCATCTGAAAATTGTCTGTTCATTACTTTTAACCATTTATCAATTGGAGAATGGCTTGAATTCTTATAAATTTGAGTCAATTCTCTATATATTTTAGAAACGAGATCTTTATCAGAACCCTTAAATGTAAAAATGTTTTCCCAATTTACTGCTTCCCTTCTAATCTTGTCTGCATTAGTTTTGCTTGTACAAAAACGTTTTAACTTAATATAAGCAAAATTATCTATTTGGTGTTCAATTATTAGTTCCAGTTCTTCTTTGGACACACATTCCTTCCTTCTTCATAGATCTGAGAGGTAAACTATCCTATGTTCTTCTAATTTGCTTATGATATCACTGTTTATGTCTAGATCATGAGCCCATTTTGACCTTATCTTGATATGTAGTGTTAGGTGTGGGTCAATGCCTAGTTTCTTCCATACTAGTTTCCAATTTCCCCAGCAGTTTTTGTCAAGTTTTTATCCCCAAAGATGGGGTCTTTGGATTTGTCAAACACTAGATTGCTATAGTTATTGACTATTTTGTCCTGTGATCCTAACTTATTCCATTGATCTACTACTCTATTTCTTAGCCAGTACCAAATAATTTTGATGACCACTGCTTTATAATATAATTTTAGATCTGGTACAGCTAGACTACTTTCATTGTAATTTTTTTTTTCATTAATTCCCTTGAAATTCTTGACCTTTTGTTTTTTCAGATGAACTTTGTTATTAATTGTTCTATTTCTGTAAAATAATTTCTTGGGAGTTTGATTGGTATAGCACTAAATAAGTAGATTAATTTAGGTAGCATTGTCATTTTCATTATATTCACTCGACCTACCCATGAGCACTTGATATTTTTCCAATTGATTAGATCTAACTTTATTTTGTAGTTGTGTTCATATAGTTCCTGACTTTCCCTTGGCAGATAGATTCCCAAATATTTTATACTATCAACAGTTATTTTGAATGGAATTTCTTTTTGTATCTCTTGCTGCTGGGTTTTGTTGATAATATATAAAAATGATGATGATTTATGTGGATTTATTTTGTATCCTGCAACTTTACTAAAGTTGTGAATTGTTTCTAATGGTTTTTTTTAGTTGATTCTCTAGAGTTCTCTAAGTATACCATCATATCATCTGCAAAGAGTGATAAGTTGGTTTCTTCATTACCTACTCTACTTCCTTTAATCTCTTTTTCTTCTCTTATAGCCAAGCTAACATTTCTAACACAATACTGAAAAGTAGTAGTGATAATGGGCTTCACTCCTGATCTTATTGGGAATGGTTCTAGTTTGTCCCCATTACATATGATGCTTGTTGATGGTTTTAAATAGATGCTACTGATCATTTTAAGGAAAAATCCACTTATTCATATAATCTCTAGTGTTTTTAATAGGAATGGGTGTTGGATTTTATCAAATGCTTTTTCTGCATCTATTAAGATAATCATATGATTTTTGTTAGTTTGGTTATTGATATAGTCAATTATGCTAATAGTTTTCTAATATTGAGCCAGCCCTGCATTCCTGGTATAAATCCTACTTGGTCATAGTGTATTATTCTGGAGATAACTTTCTGTAATCTCATTTCTAATATTTTATTTAAGATTTTTGCATCAACATTTATTAGCGAAATTGGTCTTTCTCTGTTTTCACCCTACCTGGTTTAGCTATCAGCACCATATCTGTGTCATAAAAGAAATTTGGTAGGGCTCCTCCTTTCCCTATTTTTTCAAATAGTATTGGAATTAGTTGTTTTTTAAATGTTTGGTAGAATTCACATGTAAATCTATCTGGACCTGGAGATTTTTTTCTTAGGGAGTTGATTGATAACTTGTTATATTTCTTTTTTCTAAAATGGGACTATTTAAATTATTTGTTTCCTCTTGTGTTAACCTGGGAAATCTCTATTTTTGTAGATAATCCTCCACTTCACTTAGATCATCAAATTTATTGGCATACAGTTGGGCAAAATAACTCCTAATTATTGCTCTAATTTCTTCTTTATTGGTGGAAAGTTCTCCCTTTTCATTTTTGAGACTAACAATTTGATTTTCTTGTTTACTTTTTCTAATCAAATTAATTAAAAGTTTATCTATTTTGTTGATTTTTTCATAAAACCAACTCAGTTTTATTTATTAATTCAATAATTTTCTTATTTTCAATTTTATTAATCTCCCCTTTTATTTTCAGAATTTCAAATTTGGCATTTAATTGAGAGTTTTTAATTGGTTCTTCTAGCTTTTTTAGTTGTAAGTCTAATTCATTGATCTTCTCTTTCTCTATTTTATGCAAGTAAGCGTCTAAAGATATAAAATTTCCCCTAATAACTGCTTTGGCTATATCCCACACATTTTGGTCTGTTGTCTCATTATTGTTATTCTCTTGGATGAAGTTATTGATTGTGTCTATGATTTGTTGTTTCACCCATTCATTCTTTAGGATTAGATTATTTAATTTGCAATTGATTTTTGTCTATTTTCTCGTGGCCTTTAATTGCGTGTGATTTTTATTGCATCATGATCTGAAAAAGATGAATTTACTTTTTTTGCCTTTCTACATTTGATTTTGAGGGTTTTATGCCCTAAATCATGGTCAATTTTTGTATAGATTCCATGAACTGTTGAGAAAAAAGTAAACTCCTTTGTCTCCATTCAATTTTCTCCAAAGATCTATCATACATAACTTTTCTAACATTCTGCTAACCTCCTTAACTTCTTACTTATTTTGTGGTTCAATTTACCTAGTTCTGAGAGAGCAAAGTTGAGATCCCCCACGAGTATAGTTTTGCTGCCTATTTCTTCTTGCATTTCTCTAATTTCTCCTCTAGGAATTTGGATGCTATACCACTTGGTGCATATATGTTTAATATTGATATTGCTTCATTATCTATGGTACCCTTTAGTAAGATATAGTTTCCTCCCTTATCTATTTTAATTAGCTCTATCTTTACTTTTATTTGATCTGAGATCAAGATTGCTATCCCTGCTATTTTTACTTCACCGGAAGCATAATAGATTCTGCTCCAGCCCTTTACCTTCACTCTGTATGTACCACTCTACTTAAAATGTGTTTCTTGTAAGCAACATATTGTAGAATTCTGGCTTTTAATACAATCAAACAGGTACTTTTTTTCTTTTTTTTCTTTTTAAATTTTTTTATTATAGCTTTTTATTTGCAAGATATAATTTTTCATCATTGACAATTGCAAAACCTTTTGTTCCAATTTTCCCCCTCCTTCCCCCCACCCCCTCCCCTAGATGGCAGGTAGACCAATACATGTTAAATACATTAAAGTATAGAATAGGTACTTTTCGAAGGAAGAAAACCAAGCCATCAAAAATCACATTAAAAAATTATCCAAATACAAATTTAAGCAACTCTAAGTTGGCACTTTACTATGCAGATTGAAAAAAAATAACAAAAGAGGAAAACAACAAATGTTGGAGGGGCTATGAGAAAACAGAAACACTAATACATTGTTGTTGGTGACTATAAATTAGTCCAGCTAACCAAGAAAGCAATTTGGAACTATGTCTAATTAAATTTTATTATTATTAAATATCTTTTGACCAAACAATACTACTAAATTCAGATAAAGGAAAAAAATACCATATGCAAAAATATTTATAGCAGCCCTTTATAATAATAAAAAACTGGAAACTAAGAGGATACCCACGTATTGTAGAATGAGTAAATAATTTGTAGCATACTAATGTAGTGAAATATTATTTTTTCAATGAGAAATATTGAAATGGACAGTTTCAGAGGAAATCAGGGAGACCTCTATAATCTGATGAATAGTAAATGAGTAGATCTAGACCAACAATTTACCCAGTGACAATACTATGAAGAAAAAATAACTTTGAAAGACTTTAGAACTCTGATTAATGCAATAATGAACCAGAAATCCAGAAAACTGAAGGTAAATCACTTTACTCATCTCCTGCCAGAGAGATGATAGGCCTAATATCTAGAATGATACACATATTCTTGTACATGACTGATGAGGAAATTTGTTTTGTTGGACTACATGTGTCTATTGTGTGCATTTTAAAAAATTGTTCAGTGGAGTAGGAAATCATGGGAAAGAGATAATGTTTGTAAAAGTAAAAAAAATTGTTTTGAATCATAGAATAATGCTTACCTGGCCACCTCAGAAGAGTCTGTTCTTTGGATCTATTCATTCAAGCGGTTCAGAAATCTACCTGTTTATATTATTACTTAATTCCCATCTTTCCATCTTTTTAAAAAGACTAGCATGAGAGAACCTATTAAGCACTTTTTAAAAATATATAAGTAAACTATATTTATACCATTCCCTGATTCATAATCTATCAATTTGGTATTCAAATATGCAAAAGATGGATGATTGCTATCAGCATGGGGAATTCCCAAAGTTGGAAACTCCTCTCCATCTATGTATATCATGGGGTCTATGACTTAGCAGTAAGGTCAAGGGAGTTGCCTGGGATACAAAGAAATTAAGTGGCTTGTCCAGGATCATATATCTAGTAAGTATTTGAGGTGGAATTTGAACTCAGATTTTCCTAGTTTTAAACTATTTTATTTACTAGATAATATAGCTTTACTCTGATTTGGTAATCCTGTTGAAACAGAGCTTAACTAACATTGAACTTAAGTAAATTCACCTTTATTTAAGAATAGGGCTCTTAATAGTTTGTTGGAAAAAAGTAAAAAACATAATAATGTTTATCTTCAAAAAACCAGCAAAAGGTCCTTATGCTTTACATCTTGTTTGAACAGATGTTTCTTTCTTTAGTTAATTGTTTATACCACACATCACCTATATCAAGAGAAAACAGATGTTTCTTAACTATGAGTTTGTTTTTCTCAACTCTTATATATTCCTGTATCTTATTAGTGTATCTAATCAGAAAAAAAAAACATTTCTTTTGATGTTGATTTTCTTTATAAAAGAAATTCTATAGAAAAACATAAGGAAGTCTATACTTAAATATATCTCTCTTTATGCATCTTTTTTGCAAACTTTTAAAAAACTTATTGACTAGTGACTGTTTCTCCCCTTTTTTGAAAGTTGACCAGACTCAAAGAGTCATCATTAATTAATTAATGTCAACCTGGTGAAATATCTCTAGTGGAGTGCCTCAGACATTTGTCCTTGCTCCTTGTGTTTTTTGATATTTTTAAATCAATGTAAATTTTGATGGATAGATGAAATTCCAAGTTGGATGACAGAGACAATAATCAAAATGTTCTTGACAGACTAGAGAGCTGAACTAAATCTAGGGAAAAGATGGGGAATAAACTTGTGGCTTAATTAACATAGAGAATTTGCAGGTGAGGAAACACCCTCAACAAATGCAGATTGGCTCCTTCTCTGAAATTTGTAGTGTTAGACCAGTGGTTCCCATTTAATGGATTGAGAATTTTTTGAGGACTTGTAACTAATGGTCCAAGAAATTCATGCTAAAAATTACTTAATGGCACTTTAAGCAATAATTATTGCTTAATTATGTTACAAATATTTTCCCTCTGTGACAAGTATGTACATGTTTGCAACATCATAGCTTTGTTTCTGCAGCAATGGTATTCTGTCAGTTACCTTTTTTGGGGGGGGTATTTATAAGGTCTAAGTTTTTTCCATGACTTTACTATGTTTCTCTTCTTATGACACCTTGCATATTTATTCTTAATGTCCTTACAATTTTATTATTGCCAGTACAGATCTCCTTTATAAAAACTTGGTCCAAATCGGGTTGCTTTCCCTACCTTTAGGGCTTCTTTTTCCTCCTCTATAGAGCATAAAAGGGACTGTAATTTTACGTACTAAGTGTAATGGGTTCCACTAATCTTGATGGAGAAAAGTTTGTTAAAGTGGATTTTTATCCCTCCCCCCTTTTTTTCTTACATGTGTAATCCTTTTTTCTATTTTAGTGCCCTGGTTGTCTCCCCCATTAAAATGTAAGTTCTTTATAAGTAGGGAGACTCAAGTTTGGGACTGGAACAAAATGAAAAATTAGTTTAAAAGCAAACAAAAGGAAGTTTACTTAGCTAGCCCCAGCATGGAAAATATATTCAACAAGAAAACAGCATTGATTCATTTGAGTACATTCCCTTGTTTCTATGTTGGTCATGCTGGTCTACTAACAAATGAAAGACCGAGGGAAGACATTCTGACTGCTGCTTTTTTATATTTGGGCAAGGAAGAAATTACACCAATGGTTCCAGCTTTAGGCCCCCAGGACCAACTAAGCTTCAAGAATAGTTTCAGGGGGGGCAGCTAGGTGGCGCAGTGGATAGAGCACCAGCCTTGAATTCAGGGTACACGAGTTCAAATGTGGCCTCAGACACTTAACACTTCCTAGCAGACTCTGGGCAAGTCACTTAACCCCAGCCTCAAAAGAAAAAAAAAACACACACACACACACAAAAAAACAAAGAATAGTTTCAGAACTTTTTAAGCAAAAAAAAGTATCCTAGGCTTTGTGAGATAAGACCTTAAGAAGAACTAGCCTAGCTTATGTTGTAGGGCATTAAGAAGTAAGTCTCTTTCTGGGCTCTTCTGGTCTTTGTGTTGTAGGAATTGATTTAGGTAAATTAAACTTCTAAATGAAATTATTATAGTTAGTATTTATGTTATTTCTGTTCAATTCCTATTTTGATTTTTGGCAAATTTAAAAGAAATTTTTTAAATTTCAGAGTTAAATTGTTTTAATAATAAATCATATCTTTTCCACATTTTTCTTCTTGGTTTTTTTTTTTAAATTCTAATGTCACTTCTAATTAATTCTAATGTTACTTTAACAAATCCTAATGTTAATGATCTAATTGCACACAGATCACTCAGGGATAACCCTCACATCAATAACAAGCCTTTTTCTAATAAAATATAATTTATTTTGTTCTTTATGATACAGTTTGATATTTATTCAGAAATTAATTTTTTTAAAAGAAAGTGTTGGTGATATAGACACAGGATCCTGGGTAATATCCAAGTTTTTGGTTTTTCTAATTAATTTTTCCTAAGTGATATATTCACTTATATAGGACATTCCAAAAGTCTTAGTGCTGTTTTAAGCCATTAAAGCTTAAATTTTTACTTCAACAACTAATAGTATATGAGCTTCAACTATATTCATGGTGATTTGGGGAGAAATCCTTAACAATTGTACTACAGTACATAAAAACCAAACTTCAATGAAACAATGGTTCTCTGGGTATATTCCATTTCATCAACTCCTTTCTTTTCTTCTCTAATAACCAACCTCCTATTGTTGTTGTTCAGTCATTCAATCATATCTGACACTTTGTGACCCTGTGGACCATACTGACCATGGGATTTTCTTGGCAAAGATCTCCAATGGATGACTGCAAAGAGAGGTCAGATGACTTCCTCAGAATCACAAAGCTAATAAGTGCCTGAGATCAGATTTGAATTCAATTCTTCCTAACTCCAGAGCAAGCAATTTATTCCCTGAGCCATTTAGCTGCCTCAAAACCAACTTCTTATTTAGCAGCAATTATTTACAGCAATAATGTCAAGGTTTAGCTTCTCCAGCAATATGTTCAATCATTGGTCATTAGAAAAGGATCTTACATTTAGGAGTAATAACAATGAAAATGAAATTTCTTAATAATCTAAAAACTGTAAGTCTCATTAACATTCTTTGTCCTTTCCCCATAACTTTGTCATTGTAACATTTTGTCATTGTAAAAGTGGAAGGGGCCATCATAGGACTAAGGACTGTTTTTTATTTCTCCTTATTTCATGGGTTGCCATGAACAACAACAAAAATTTTCCCCTTGTGGTTGGCTTATTGGCTATGTCAATATTTATAATTAGTTAGATTGTTCCTCAGAAAACAAACTCAGAGCCATATTTATATTACTGATAAATTTATCCACTTTTACTGTAAACAAAAACAGAAGAATGAAGGAAGTTGTAGCTAAATAGGACAGTTAACATGTATTCTTTGGAGAAATGAAAGTTGGTAGAATGGAATATGCCCAAGGGCTGGCTACAAGACACATTATTTCATGAAACAGTTGACCGTTATATATTGCAGGAAAAATGGTAAGTATTTGCCAAAAAATGCCATGAATATATTTGTCTTATATATCAATAATAGTGACTAAGGACAAATAAAGGATATTCTACAAAAAACTAGCTAGATCCTCCAAATGAACAACAGAAGTACTTTTTTGAGGTAGCAAAGGACTAAAAATAAAGCATAGCAGAAAGAACACTGAGTTTGTAGTCAGCAGACCTGGGTTCAAATACTAGTTTTGCCCCTTTTGAACATGGAAAAATCAATTAACTAGTTCATGCCTCATATTCTTTATTCTAAAGTGAAATAGTTGGACTAGATAATTTCCAAGGTGCTGTCCACTTTTTATATGTCTATGATTCTATGATTCAACTGGGGAATGCTAAACAAATTAAGGTACACACATATAATAGATTATTACTATGCCAAAATAACTGTGAATTAGAGGAATACAGTGAATCATGGGAAGACTCTATGAACTGATATGAAATGAAGTAACTAGAACGAGAAAAACAATCCACATTATGACTATAACAATGTAAATAGAAACAACAATAGTCAAAACTGAACACTAACTTTAATAATCAGACTTAGATTCAAAGAAAAGATGTAAAACCGTGTTTCTTCCTTTTCTTTGCAAAAAGTAAGTGTGCTACATTTTATATACTGATAGAAGTGTTGGTTAGTTTTGCTGAACTGCTTTTTAATTTTAGTTATTTTATATTGCTTAACTCCTCTTTACTTTTTTGATGTTATTGATGGCTTTATGGGTAGGAAAGAGGGGGTGGGAAATTGAGGTGATGTTAACACAAAAGATATCAATGATGGTTACTTAAAGAGAAAAGAAGGTTACAAAACAGTACAATGTGAAGATCATGAAAAAAATGTTCATTGTTTTAATTGGGGTGATAATGGAAGACTTCTTGAAGGTAGCATATGACTGAAACTTTAAAGACAAGTAGAAGCTCAACAGATGAAAAGACAGAGAAGGAGAATGTTCCCAATATTAGGAGAAGATTGAATAAAAAGTGCAATGTATGTTTGCAGAAGACAGAAGTGTTTGGTTTTGTTAGAGTGTCCTGTATATGGAATGAAGCATAGTAAAATAAGACTCAAAAAGTAAGATAATGCCAAGTTGTAAGGGCCTTGAATAGTAGTTTGAATTTGTAAAACACAGAAAACCAGGGAAGGCTTTTGAGTAGAGGAATTACACAACCAGCTTAATGGATAAGAAAATGTGTCAGCTATTAGTATAAAGGATTAGACTGGGGAGAGAATAGACTTGGGGGAAATCTGTAAGGAAGCTGGTATAATAGTCTAGGTAGGTGATAATTAATGAAAATCCAAACTAGGCTAGTAACAGTGAGGTTAGAGAAATATGTGAAATATGTATTTCTCACATATGTGAGAAATGATGCAGAGATAGAACCAATGATAGATATGAAAAGTAATAAAGAGAAGAATCAAAGATGACCTCAGGATTAACAACATTGGAGACCAGAGGTGACAAAAGACAGAAATAATAAAGGCAGAAAAAGAAACAGATTGGGGGAAGGAGACAATTTTGAGCATTTTGAGTTTGAAATATCTCTGGGACATCCCTGTAGAGATGAACCGGTGGAGATAAATATATGAGGTAAAAGAAAGGTCAGGGCTTGAGATAGTCATCTGAATGGAAGTTTAAATACCTCTGTAATCTGCCACCACCCTATATCTGTAGTCTTAGGTCATGTTATTTCTTTCCAAGTACACTACACTCGAACTATCCGGAGCACTCTGTATTTATTGAGCCTGGGCTCATCTTGTTCCTTTGCCAGAAATGTCCATATCTTCTGTGTTTCAATCCCTACCAATCATTTACTTAAACCCACAGATCACTAATGATCTTCCCATTTGGAATTCATAGAATGCTCTGTTTTGTGATTTTCTAACTCACTTGTCCTATGCACAAAAATATATGATTTCTTCAGCCTGTGGCAACTCCCTCTGCCACTTCAGATATAATCTGTAACAACATTTAGTCTCAGGAAGTTGCTTGAAGAGAGAGCTAGCAAATACCAGGCAGAAATTGAATCAAGGTCTTTCTGGCTCCCAGTCCAGCCTTCTATTCTCTGCATCCTACTGACCATCATGTAAGACACTATATGTTATTAATCTGTCTGCACTTCATGCCATTATTAGACTATAAGCTTTAAGACAATGAGAACCATCACTTATTTAAAATTCTTTGATCTCTCTCATGGACCAGAATGATACTTTACACACCCTAAGTGCTTTAAAATATGGATTGTGACTGATTGACTTGTTAGAAAGATTTCACTCTGCATTTAAATTTCTACTGCCTCTTTAAGACCTTAATACCATGCCTTTAGTATCTCACTATTCTGATCCATTCTGGATACCATTGTTGGATTAATCTTCCCAAAATACCACTTTTATCATATCACTACCCTGGTTTTATAATTTTAATGGATTTCTACTGACTATAAGAAAGGTCAAAATTCCTTAACCTGGTAGTCATCTACCCTCCATGATCTAGACTAAACCACATTTTGAAACATATATCCTAGTAATTCCCTAAAGAAACCCTCCATTTCAGGCTTATTATTCTACTCCTAAATCTTTTGATTATATACTTAAATTCTACTTATCATCAAGGCCCAACTCAAATTCCATCTCTTCCCTGATCATCCCAGTTAGAAATAGGCTCTTATTATCCTTACTCCTTTATCCTTATTTTTTTTACCTTTTAATATTTATCTTTACATATTATATTTTCATAGGTATTTATGTCTTACACAATATTTTTTAATGCTGCCTCCCCTTCTTTCCTCCTCCCCAGGGCTGAAATCATAATAAAATCTATTTTGCCATTGCTCCTGGAAATAGGAGCTCCAAGAAAAACTGCTCCAAGAAATATTCAAGCCAATGGCTCCATTTACCATCCCTATAACTTTCAAGACTGAAGAGAACAGACCCCTCCCTAGCTTTCCTAGGCATTCTCCCCTTCCTCCATACCTCACATATTGTCTCCCCAAACTGGAACATAATCTTATTGAGAGGAGAGACTATATTGATTCAGTCCTTAGCACGTAGTAAGTGCTAAATAATTTGTTTCTGCTTGTTCATTCATTCATTTAGCCAACACCTTTCCAAATAGATTATAAACTTATTAAACTAGGGACTATATCTTATGTCTCTTATATCTTTTAGTACTGAACATAGTGAAGTTTTCACATAGTAGGTATTCAACATAGATTTAATGGTTTTCTCATTGAAACAGGAAGCCATGGCAGAAACTAGGCATGGATCCACATTTAACACCACATACTAAGATAAGATCAAAGTGGGTCCAAGATTTAGACATAAAGAATGAGACCATAAATAAATTGGAGGAACATGGGATGGTTTACCTCTCGGACTTGTGGGGGAGGAAGGAGTTTGTGTTCAAGGGAGAACTAGAGACCATTATTGATCACAAAATAGAACATTTTGATTACACCAAATTAAAAAGTTTCTGCACAAACAAAACTAATGCAAACAAGATTAGAAGGGAAGTAACAAATTGGGAAAACATTTTTACAGTTAAAGATTCTGATAAAGGCCTCATCTCCAAAATATACAGAGAATTAACTTTAATTTATAAGAAATCAAGCCATTTTCCAATTGATAAATGGTCAAAGGATATGAACAGACAATTTTCAGATGATGAAACTGAAACTATTTCCACTCATATGAAAGTGTTCCAAATCACTATTGATCAGAGAAATGTAAATTAAGACAACTCTGAGATATCATTACACACCTGTCAGATTGGCTAAAATGACAGGAACAAATAACGATAAATGTTGGAGGGGCTGTGGGAAAACTGGGACACTGATGCATTGTTAGTGGAGTTGTGAAAGAATCCAACCATTCTGGAGAGCAATCTGGAATTATGCCCCCAAAGTTATCAAACTGTGCATACCCTTTGACCCAGCAGTGCTACTACTGGGCTTATATCCCAAGGAAATACTAAAAAAGGGAAAGGGACCTGTATGTGCCAAAATGTTTGTGGCAGCCCTTTTCATAGTGGCTAGAAGCTGGAAAATGAATGGATGCCCATCAATTGGAGAATGGTTGGGTAAATTATGGCATATGAATGTTATGGAATATTATTGTTCTGTAAGAAATGACCAGCAAGAGAAATACAGAGAGGCTTGGAGAGACTTACATCAACTGATGCTGAGTGAAACGAGCAGAACCAGGAGATCATTATACACTTCAACAATGATACTGTATGAGGATGTATTCCGATGGAAGTGGATATCTTCAACATAAAGAAGATCTAATCCAATTCCAATTGATCAATGATGGACAGAATTAGCTACACCCAGAAAAGGAACACTGGGAAATGAGTGTAAAACTGTGAGCATTGTTTTTTTTTTGTTTGTTTGTTTGTTTTGTTTTGTTTTGTTTCTCTTCTCAGATTATTTTTACCTTCTGAATACAATCCTTCCTTTGCAACAACAACAATTTGGTTCTGCACATATATATTGTACCTAGTCTATACTATAAGATATTTAATATGTATGGGAATGCCTGCCATCTAGGGGAGGGGGTGAAGGAAAGGAGGGGAAAAATTCCGAATAGAAGGGAGTACAAGGGATAATGTTGTTTAAAAAAAATTACCTATCCATATGTACTGTCAAAGAAAATGTTATAATTATAAAAATTAATAAAAAAGAAAAAAAAGAAAGAAACAGGAAGCCACAATTACACAAGGAGATTTAAAATTTAACAGCCTGATAATATCTCAGTGATGAAATACTTCAGGAGAAAGGCTATGGGCTAAATGTTCTGACTCAAGTATTAACTATCTGGTCAGTAACCCAGAATTCAGAGAACTAGAAACTTGATTTTTATCATTGGAAAATGACTTCAGAAGAAAATATGTATGGTGAATAAAAAAAGGAACCATTTTTAGCTACTGACCTTTCCAACACTCCTTGTTATATATAATCATGGGATGCTTTTAAACAATTTGATCTCTGATGGGCATTGTCATTATAGGCCTATCATTTTATTTTAGGCTATCTTGATCTTGAGTTTGAAAGGCCAAATCTTAAACAGAGAGGATGTCTTGTTACTCTCTGTTCCTCCCACTCTTCTCACCCATTTATAAACAACCTCTGACTCCATTATCAAGATGAAGCTAGCATGGCGATCAGATTTAGAGATCCTTTGAATCCATTGCTTAGTTCTGACAAGATAAAACTATAACAGTAAATACTGATTTCATGGGCCACATGTGAAAACTGGCTGTATTACTTTAATATCATATGATAAGTTTTTCTATTGCATTTCATCTACTAAATTACCACTTAGTATTTAACTCTTAAAATCCTTAACTAGAGAATCTTCTGAATCTACTTGAGTCTACTGAAAGTTACTTGGGTAACTCAAAAGGAAAAATATTTTTTCTTACATTTCACATGGAAAACAAATATCGTTAGGAAAAAAAACTGTCACAAATCCATAAATATTACAGTTATAGGAACTACTTGCTGATGTGCTCAACATACAGAACATAGATAGTTCTGATATAATGCTCGTTTTGGAAACTTGAATTTATTCTAACCCAATCTAAAGAACAGTTTGAATCTATTATGAATTTTGTATTTGCTTATATATTTCCATCATCAGGAAAACTACTACAAGTGGTAGGCAGAGCATGCAGGGGGTAATCTCTGTGGTTGGGTTGGGGGAGAGCCACTGTCAGAATGCAGTGGTGCCTATAAGAAAAGGAGAAATCTGGCTCCAAGTAGGATGAAGCTATACCCACAACCCAGAATGCAATGATGGGGAGGGGGCACACTCTGGGGAGACAAGAGTTTGGAGCCAGAAGAGGCAGGCAAGGAAGAAAAAGGAAGTCAGGAATATTCTCAATCTGCTCCCCTATTCACTCCAGAATAGATAAAATGATGATCGGACCTTTTTTACCCCCATCATTGCCAAGCCACGTGCCCAGGGAAAAGCCTGATCAGAAATGGAAGGGGTACACCTCAGTGTAATTATTATGTGTCAGGAGAAGGGGTCACCTGGGGTACCTCACAGAAGAGGCTGTGCCAAAGGTCACCCATGGGGTGATCATATGCCCTCACTGGATAGTAGCTGGGCTCGTCAGTAGCTCAAATCTCATCATAGGGTTTCCTTGTGTAGCAACCACAATCTCTCTCGGGACCAAATTTGAGTGTTTTGTCCTTAACACCATTTTCCCAATAAGCCTTGTGGTGACTTTTGCTAAATGTGTTTTTAGGAATACATGTCACTGTAGCAGAACTGCCTTATGACACTGTATTATCAAGGCATATAGGTCAGTAAAAATTAATTCCACAGAAACAAAAAGATGATTAAGTCATTTTTTTAGTCAAAGAAAAAGCACAGAGCAGTGAGGGAAGTTTGCCCTTGCCACTGTATCATGCTGCCTCCTAGTAACCTACTGTATTGTATGTATTCACAGGACTGAGAAATGAGCTATCATAGTCAAGATGGGAGCCAGTTCAGCTTTGGCAAAGAACTAGAGCTATACTATATTTGGTAGGTGCAATCCTCTTTTCTGTTATTTCCATAAAGAAGAATGTTGCTTTTTATAACTGCTTTTTAAACTGGATCCTTCATACTTTCTCCCCTCTTTTTATAACTTGTTCCCCTTCACATGGTCTATGACCCAGCAAGAATGTCCTCTGAACTGTTCCTTGAAAAGTACCCTTGACTTTCCACTCCTAGCCTTCATATTGTCTGTCCTCTATGACTGAAATGTTCTGCCTTGACATCTCTGCATTCTGGCTTCTCTGGCTCAAGTCTTACCTTCTGCAAGAAGCCTTTCCCAATCCCTTAAATGCTGTGCCTACCCCATCCTGTACTACCTTCTATCAATACTATATAAATTTTTTATGTACTAAGTTGTCTCTTCCATTAGCATGCACACTCTTGGAGGAGAGGAACTAATCTTTGCTTTTCCCTCTATGACCAGCACTTAGCATAGTACTTGGCACATAATAAGCACTTAATAAATGTTTGCTGACTGACTGTCTGCACATGTCTCTGACCATAATGAACTATTGGGAGATTGAAATCTAAGAAGCTTTTAAAATAAAAGGCAAACAATTTACAAGCCATCTCATAAATGGCTTCTGATGGAAGTGGAACTGAAATAATATGTTTAAATAGAATAGAGTAAGAACTCACAGTGAGGTAGAAAATTAGAGCTCAAAACAAAGGAGAAAACAGATGTTCCTATCTGCGACTGATACTGAAAGGCTGCTCTAGGCAACAGGAGCTGCAAAGAAGAGATTTTTCTGTCCTTTCACGATTCCTCCTCTGCCATGCCTTCTCCCACAACTCATTTCGAGTTGCTTTCACATAAATGTGTTTTGAGAATTCCTAAACTGGAAAGATGGTCCCTTTCTGGAACTTTTGGCTGAATTTTGCTTCCCTGGTGGAGAAAACTGAACCTGCAAATTGTGAACCCATCTGGATTTTGCTCATAACAGTTGCTTTTGTGGCTCTGAATCAAGTTTGAGAAAAGTCTTGCCTGAGCTCCACAAGCCATTTTGTGTGTTCCTTTATCCAATAAGTAATCTGTTTCCCAAAGCAAAGGAAGAAGTATCTCTCATTGGACTAGAACTGTTTGACTAGCACATGTGCAGTCATGTGTAAGGCAACTGAGAAATACTATTTAAAGACTCAACAACAAGGAAATTGAAACTCTAATTCTAAGACACAAAAATATCCAAGAAAATGCAAACATTAAGATCTTTTATTATAAGACCACAATCTGTTTAAAATATAAAATTCTAGAATAATATGTTTCTTCTTCACACATTGACAACTAAGACTAGTATACTAAATACTGTTTTTAGGAATTAGACCTGGGAAGAAATCCTTTCACTTGACTGGTATAACCATTGATGGGCATGAGCATCCCTTCTGGCCCCTTGCAGGAGTCTACGTGCTCTCTCCCTTTGTTAAAGTATTTTCACAGTAGCTTCTGTTTGGTTATCATGACTAGGAGTTGATTCAGAATTGATTAGTGATTGGACTAGGGAGAATCTCCCAATAAGTGGGCTACCCAAGTTAGTGGTTTGAGATGCAGTCACCCTGAGGCAATAATGATTGACTGTACATACATGGCAGCAAAAATATGCACTTGCCTAGGCAAGCCTGAGAATAGACATGCTTCCTAACAATTTTAGCTATCCAAAAGAAGGTCCTGTTTGCAGGGATATGGACTGGCTCTCTTTGGGGGTCTTCAAAAAGAATCTGGATATAATGAACTGAACCAGCTACACTCAGCGAAAGACCTCTGGGAGATGACTATGAACCACTACATAGAATTTCCAATCCTTCTAATTTTGTCCGCCTGCATTTTGGATTTCCTTCACAGGCTAAATGTACACTATTTTAAAGTCCGATTCTTTTTGTTCAGCAAAACAACTGTTTGGTCATGTATACATATATTGTATTTAATTTATACTCTAACATATTTAACATGTATTGGTCGACCTGCCATCTGGGGCAGGGGGGAAGGAGGGGAAAAATTGGAACAAATGGTTTAGCAATTGTCAATGTTGTAAAATTACCCATGCAAATATCTGGTAAATAAAAACTATTATTTAAAAAAATTTTAATTGCCTGAAATAATTAAAAAAAAAAAAAAGAGTCTGGATAATTACTAGTTGGTTCTGTCATGGTGCAGATTCTTTTTGTATGTGGGTTGGATGAGATGGCCACTAGAGGTCCCTTGTAACTATCATTCTGCAATTCTATGATGTTTTTTCTCAAAAGTTCTCTATGCCATTCAATATAATGCATGTTGCAAACCCCATCTTTCCTCAAACCTCCCACAGCACTTCTGTTTCCACCCTCTGCTAACAACCTGACTACATGTCACAGGAAAAAATGAGATCATTCAAGAGCTTCCTCTTCTTCCTTTCTCATTTCACATCCCTCTGCCATTATTTTTTATTTTGTTTTCCATTATTTTGGTTTCTAATGAAAAGGGAACTCTTCTTGCCAAAGCAAACACATCTACATGTACCTTTTGATCTTAACCCCTCCTCATACTTATAGCAGAATATCCCCAATATCTTTTCTACTCTGTCTCTTATCTTCAACTTCTCCCCACCTATGAGCTACTGGCCTCCAGCCTACAAACATGCCTATGTTTTTTTCAGCCTTGAAAAAAAAACACCAGTCGTTTAATCCTAGCATCTCCATTATTATCATCTTATGTCTTTTTATTATTGTTTTGTTTTTTCTCTTTAGGCATGTATATTAACTCTTTAAATATACATTTCTTTATGAATCATGTTGGAAGAGAAAAATCAGAACAAAAGAGAAAAACCATGAGAGAAAAAAAAAAAAAACAGAAAAAGAAAGTGAACATAGCATTTGTTGATTTATATTCAATCTCCATAGTTCTCTTTCTGGATGTAGATGGCATTTTCTAGCCCAGTTTATTGGGATTGACTTGAATCACTGAACTGCTGAGAAAAACCAAGTCTTTCATAGTTGATCATCACACAATCTTGTTACTGTGTACAATGTATTCTTGGTTCTACTTGGTTTGCTCAGCATCAGTTCATGTAAATCTTTCCAGGAACTTATATCTTCTCTTTTTAGCTATACTCCTTGAGAAAACCATCTATACTTGCTATTTACACTTTTCTCAAGCTTCTAAATTCTCAACAAATATGGCTTCTGATCTTAACATTCACCTGAAATTTCTGTCTCCAAAACTATTAATAAGTTTTGTGATTTTAAAAAATCTATTTTACTTTATTTTGAGCTCCAAATTCTCTTCCTCCTTTCTCCCTCTTCCATTAAGCAAGTATAACAAAATAATTTAAAACTCAAATGATTTTTTTAATTGCCAAATCTAATTAACTTTTCTCAATCCTCACCCTTTTTTAATCTCTCTGGAACATTTGACACTCCCTGCTCCAAGTACTCTCTCCTCTTTAGGTTTTTATGACACTGTTTTTTTCTTTTATCTAGCTGATTAATTTTTCTTAGTCATCTTGCTGATTCTTCATAAAGGTTATTACCACTGACTATGAATGTCAATACCTCTAAGACTCTATTGTAAACTCTTTTCTCTTTCCCCTCAATACTATCTGACTTGGTGGTCTCACTAGTTCCCATAGGTTCAACTATCATGCCTATGCAAATCATTCCCTTCATCTCTCTCCTGAGTATATTTTTGTATGTTTCAAACTTTTGTATATTTCAAACTAAATGTCCCCTCAGCATCTCAAACTCAACATGTCCAAGACAAAAATCACTATCCTCTCAAATCCTTTCTCTTTTGAACTTCCCCATTATTATAAAATGAGTGGTCAAGAATGACATTAAGGTTACAAAATTGAGTAACCTTAATGTCATCCTTGACCACTCATTTTTCCCTTGCCCTAACATATCTAGTCATTTGCCAAATCTTGTCATTTTGACTTCAGAAATCTTTGTGATAGGTTGCTACATCCTCTTTGCCCACTTTTTTTTTTGGTGTCAATATTGATTAGAATTATTGTTCTATAGTTTTCTTCAAAAGGAAAACAACAACAAAACTACAGTAAACCTAGGGATCAAATGGACTTAAAAAGTAATTCTATCAGACATTCCAAGAACTATTAATTCCAATATTATACAAACTTTTTGCAAAAGAAGAGGTCATTAACAAATTCCTTCTGTTATACAAATATGGTTTTATATCAAGAAAGAAGGAAGGAAGGAAGGAAGGAAGGAAGGAAGGAAGGAAGGAAGGAAGGAAGGAAGGAAGGAAGGAAGGAAGGAAGGAAGGAAAGAGAGAGGGGGAGAGAGGAAAGGAGGGAAGGATGGAGGAAAGGTGGAAGGGAAGGAAGGAAGGAAAGAAAGAAATGAAAAAGAAAGGAAGGAAGAAACAAAGAAAGATAAAAAGGAAGACACTGACAAATATCAAAGGTGCTGCTGTAAATAGGCATACTTAAGCACTTAGGCTTGCAAAACTGAATTGGTCCAATCATTCTGGAAAGTAATTTGGAACCATACCAAAGAAGTTACTAATGATTATGTATAAATCTAATGAAACACTAATGTGCTATGGGAAATTTAAAAAGGAAATGTTTTCAGAAAAACTTTAGAAGAATTGTTGAAGTTGAAGTAGAGTGAAGTGAATAGAATCAGGAAGAGGAATGTGTTCAAAACCAATGTCCCATTGTCCATTTTTGCTCCCTTGTTCTTCCTCCCTTCCCCTGTCTCAGAACTCATTGATTCTTATCTTCAGGGTCTCCCCTCTTATATTTATTTTGTTCAAGACTAATCTCTCCCTGGATTTGCTCTCTATTTTATTTCTCCTACTACTTTCTTCTCTCTGTCTCTCTCTCTCTCTGTCTGTCTCTGTCTGTCTCTTCTCTCCTCTCTCTCTCTCCTTTCTCTCTCTCTCTCTCTGTCTCTGTCTCTCTGTCTCTGTCTCTGTCTCTCTCTCTCTCTGTCTCTCTCTCTGTCTCTCTCTGTCTCTCTCTCTCTCTCCTTTCTCTGTCTCTGTCTCTGTCTCTGTCTCTCTGTCTCTCTCTCTCTCTCTCTCTCTCTCTGTCTCTGTCTCTGTCTCTCTCTCTCTCTGTCTCTCTCTCTGTCTCTCTCTGTCTCTCTCTCTCTCTCTCCTTTCTCTGTCTCTGTCTCTGTCTCTGTCTCTCTGTCTCTCTCTCTCTCTCTCTCTCTCTCTCTGTCTCTGTCTCTCTCTCTCTCTCTCTCTCTCTCTCTCTCTCTCTCTCTCTCTCTCTCTCTCTCTCTCTCTCTCTCTCTCTGTTCTATTTTCCTTCAACTGATTCAGATGAAAGTTAGGTTCAAGTGATGCACGCAACTACAACCATTTCCTAATTTAAATAGACTTCTACTTTTACGCCATGGTTATGTAAGACAGATTTTCTTACTTTTTCTCTTTTCTTTCCCCATCATGTCCCTTTCCTTTAATGTTTTAAGATAATCTTAATATAACAAAGCCACCCAGGCCCTCTAACTTATTTGACTCTTATGACCCTGCATTTCTGAAGAAACATTTGTTTAATCTCCATCCACCTCACATTAGAATGCAAACATTTTCATCTTTATATGGTCCTTCCAACTGTTTACTTGTATTTGCCTTTTGTGTTTCTCCTGACTTCTGTATTTATATCTCAATGTTTCTACTCAGTTCTGCCCTTTTCTTCCAAATTCTTCCAAAATGCTTAGAAGTCTTTCTGTTTCATACTATGGTAATGTATTAAGTTCTGCTGGGGATATTATTCTTAATCTTTTGTCTTTTGGAATTTTGTATACATATTCTTGTTAGGTTCTAAGTGCTAATGAGATAATGAGATATTAGTTTTTACTAAGTGCTAAGTCGGTACTTGACAATTCTCTAGTTCCGGCCTTTAGGGGAGTTTTGCTTGTGAATTCCTGGGGAAGAGCTTGCATGCTTAGGAGAAGCAAGTTCATTGGTTGAAGTAATTTTTCCCAGAAGCCCTTGCATTATCCCACACCCATTCTCTGGGAGGATAAAAGAGGACATCTCTGGAGGAAAAGGAAGTTTTGTCTGGATGAGACTTGAGGCTGCTCTCTGCAGGAAGGGAAGTCGGCTCTCTACAGGAAGAAGAATCTGTCTGAGAGATTTGAGTTGACACAGCAGATCTCCTCCCAGAGAACGATCGGCAGCTTCTGGAGACAAGAGCACGTTACATATTCTATATTTCTTTATAGAGTTAAATAACTATTAAATCTTAGGTGATGTTAACTAATTATATGGGATTTGAAATATTTCTATCTACTTGCAGTATTTTTTTTTTCTCTTTAACCTGGGAGCTCTGAATTTTTGCTAAATGTTCTTATGAGTTTTCATTTGGGGATTTCTTCCACGAAGTAAACAGTGGATTCTTTTGATTTTCATTTGCCTCTTATTCTAATAGATTTGGACAGTTTTCTTTCATGAATTCCTGAAATGTGATATCTAAGTTTTGTTTTTATTCATAGCTTTCAAGTAAGTCAATGATTCTTAAGTTATCTATCTCTCCTTAATCTTCCTTCAAAATAAATTTTAATAACTATTTTATATTTTCATCTATTTTTATAATCTTTTAACTTGTTTTAATATTTATTGTCTCATGGAGTCATTAACTTCTGTTTGAGGCATTCTAATTTTCAAGAGTTTAGTTAGATAAAATTTTATATCTCTTGTGATATGCTGTTAATTTTCTTTCCAGATTTTTCCTCCAAAGCTATCATTTATTTTCTAATTATTTTCTCCAGCACTCTCATTTCATTAATAACATTTTAAATTTTTTTTCCCTAGGGATTCTAGTTGACCTTATAGTAAAACTTTGTGTTTTCCTTTAAGGCTTTGCTTACAAGTATTTTGAAATTATTCTTGTTTCTTGAGTACCCTTGGCATCATAATAGCTCTTCATTACAACTTATTTTTTAGGCTTATTTCACATATTGGGACTTGGTGTTAGGTCCAGGCTCTGCATACTTCTAGTAAGACTATTGTGGCTTTTGTGGTCCTGAATATCTTTCCTTAGTATATTCCTAATACTATGCTGTCCAGTATTGAAGTCTACATTCTTCAAAGATCATAGGGATGGCTTAGGCCAGAAAGTTATAAACTTTCCATGGATCCTATGAGGTCTGATCTAGAATGTAGTCTGATTAGTGCTATCCTGGACTTTATAGGCTCATAGTTTGGATTTGAGCAACAATGACAGATTTGTCCCTATACAAGAGTCCAACACACATTGCTGATCACAGTCTGTTAGCTATTTAAAAACTTCTTCAGGTTTAGAGCGAACTGTTGCCTGTTCTGGGTCTAGGAATTGATGCCATTAAAGTTTAGAACAACAACACTGCATACCTCAGGGATTGAGCCCATGCTTCTGGTTCACCCCTGTTCAACAGTTCCTATCCTGTCACTTTCCTGAGTCACATGACCCACTGTCATTTCTTCTTAGATTCCCTTATTGTTATTCAATATAATGCTCTTCTTAGATCTTTATTAGAGTAGTTATTGGAAGAGTTGGACTGTACAGCTTCCTCCTACTCTGATATTTTTGCTTGTTAGTTCGCCAGGAAACTCTGCAGAATTCATCAAATAAGTATGGGTTTTGATATTATCTGAAAGAAATTCCTACACATACTCCCAGGACTGACAAAAAACAGATTTTACTACTATTTCTCTAGATATCTTCACTAAAATCTGGGTAAATGTCTAAGGCATAGATTCACATTTTCCAAAAGAGAACTGAAGCTAGATTTACCAAATAAGAATAGTTATTAAGTTGCATGACAATTGGATTAAAGTAATTTAAATGAAAATTGGGTCAAATTATGTTTTTGATCCATACAAGTCTAGACTGGCACATAGCTAAAAAGTTTATTATATTGTACATAGGAGATAGGGTATATATATATCCAATCTGAAACTATCTTAGATACTACCTCAACAGGGTAGTTACATGCATGTAAGGAAAGGAGTAGCTAAATGTTCTTTGTCTCCTGTTTTATAATTAGACTTTTCAAACAATTAAATTAGTCTAAGTTTTAGAAAGAACCACTTGGTTTCCACACATTATAATCCAAGAATTTCTCAGAAGTAAATCAGAAAAATGTATTACTGGGGAGAAAAAAGATGGGGGCAACAGGGAAGACATTTTCTCTGCTGTTAGGATGCCAAGAGATCTAGAGAAAAGCTTTTGGCAAATAAATAGACCTCACTCTGTGAAGGATTATGGGAAAACACGGACAACCACACAATATAGGTAGACATGGACACATTGAGATTGGTACTATTGGAGGTACTAAGGGCCTCCCCCTCCACCCATACCTATTCAATGATATGCTTGAAGAACACATTTATTGCAAAATTTGGAATTTCATACCATTTCAACTTATTTGCTATTTAATAGATTAGCCCTGGCTATCCCAGCAGAGTGCAGCTAGGTGGCACAGTAGCAAGAGGGCCAGACTTGGAGTTAGAAAGACTCATCTTCCTAAATTTAAATTATTAACTGTGTGACCAATTTACTTAACTCTGTTTGCCTCAGTTTCCTCATCTGTAAAATAAGCTGAAGAAGGAAATGGAAAACCGTCTACTCTCTTTGCCAAGAAAATCCCAAATGGGATTGTGAAGAACTAGATATGATTAAATAACAAAGCCTAACAAGATTCTAGTGGACCATCATTCCAGTTGGAAGCCCTTTTAGCATTTAGTCTATGCCTCCCAAGGTTCTTAATCTGAGTCATTGAGTTTTTTTCCAAAACATTTACATAAGATGTGTTGTGAAAGAAAATACAGATCTCCCCCTCCCCTGAAAAAAAAAAAATCCCTCAAGAGAAATAGAGAAAAAAATGCTTCAATCTGTATTCAGACACAATTCTTTCTCATCATAAATCCTTCAGAGTAATCGCGCGTCATTGTTTTGCTAAGAATAACTGTCATTCACAGGAGATCCTTTGCTTGGGCTCATGGAGGACTTTCCAGATTTTTCTGAGAGCATCCTGCTCATCATTTCCCCCGGAACAATAATATTCCAACATAATCACATACAATCACAAACTACATCCTCTCGGTTTCCAATTTTTTTGTCCTAAGAGCTCATAGAATTATTTTTGTACATATAGATCCTTTTCCTTTTTAAAAATCTCTTTTGGAATTCATTCCTAGTAGTGGTATTGTTAAGTCAAAGGATATGCATGATTTTATTATCCTTTGGGCATAGATCATAACTTTTGATCATTTATTAATTGGGGCATGGCTCTTATTTATTTTTATGAATTTGACTCCGTTTCTTTTATGTTTGAGGCCTAATCAGAGAAACTTGCTTCAAAATTCTTTTTTTTCCAATTATTATTGCTAACTGTATTTCCTTCCATTTATTCTAGTCTCTCTCTCCTTTCACCCTGTCCCTCAAGTGTTTTGCTACTGTGGGTTACTGAACTTTAAAAAAAAATGTCTTTTTTTAAAAATATATTTTAAAACATTCTGAGAAGGGGTTCAGTTTTTACAAGACTGACAAAAATGTCCATGACTTTAAAAAAAAAAAAAAAAAAGGTTGACAATACGTCCTCTGAGGCCTGTGATGGAACGATTAGATTGATTGAAATGTGCTCTCATTTAATTAAGGTATCAAAGTTCAAATGGGATGGGGTGGTTTCATTCCTGTCCTTATATGGAGAATTATCCGGCTTAGTTCTAGACTGTTGGCTGAAACACGCCTTTCCTCACAGACATTGAAGTGCTCTGTCTCGGGAGGAATCGGGAATAAGGCACTTTTAGCACGGCTCTGCCATGTCACAGCATGCCCCAAGTTCTTCTTACAGCCATGGTCCTCCGGCCCGGGGAGCGCACTTCAGAAACCAGTAGATTTCGGGCCTCCTATCTCGCTCGACGTGCAAAGCAAATAAGCGAGACAAGATTCCCAGGTCTGTGGAAAGGCAGCCGCGGCGCGATTTATCCTCTGGCCTGGAAATCAGCTCTGGATTAAAATTCTGCCCGACGCACTGTGACCCTCGCAGGTCACTAGGGAGTGTGTGTTACATTTCCAGTTTTACATATTGTTTTATTTAATAACTTCGCTCGGGTCTTGCACTGCTAGAACTGTGCTCGTGAGAGCTCCCTTTGTCAGTGCAAGTCCAGGTCCCTTCTCCGAGCGCTGATGTATTGGAGAAGGTCCCGAGCCGCCCTGGGCCTGGGATGCTCTCCCTTATCCTCCCTACCCCCGGTGCATGTCGGGCGCGGGCGCTCCGAAGGTGCGTCCCCGGCACGGCTGCGGCCCGCTGGCTTAGTTACACCTGGCCGCCCGCCCACCAGCCCCCCGGGATTCTGCGACTTCCGGGAAAACAGCGAGGATATCTCCTCCCACAGCTCCTGGATTTTTCCCCCACATTTCCCCAAAATCCGAGATTTATAGCCCTCATCTGGGCTCTCCCGCCTAGCGTGACCCAGCCCTGCCCACCCCTCTCTGTCACAATTACCCCTGCCCTATCGTCCTCCCCCGTTCCTTCCCTTAAACAGTAGTCTCTTATTGGCCGAAGACGTCAAAGGAGGCCAATTACCAAAATACACTCGGTCTGGGACCCAGCCTCCACTTGACGAGCGGCTGTTTGGACCAATGACCTAAAAAACCCTACTAGTGGGCGGCACCGATGCAATGGGAGCTCGGGGTTCCTAGAGTAGCGGGTGTGCGATCCAATGGACGAACCATAGCCCCGAGATTAGGGGTGTGGCGAAGCTGGTCGCTAGGGGGCGTGGCGTCAGTTGCCCGGGAGGGGCCGGTAGCGGCGGGAGCTGCACGGCACCGGCCGAAGGGTTCCGGCTGCATTTCCATGAGAGCAGCCGGCAAGAGCGGAAGAACTGGAACCGAATCGGGAGAAAATCTCGTCGCCATCGCCAGCCAGCGACAGGTAAGGGCCGTGATGCGCGACTGGGGCCCCGGCAGGCGGGTCCCGTCTCCGGGTGTTTCCCCATCCCCCTCCGTGTGGTCCCCATCCATCCATCTCTTGCCCTGGACCCCCGGACAGCTGATCCCCTCACGTTCCGGCCCTGTTTGCCGCTTCTCCTCGGCTTGTCCTGCGGACTCTCCGCCTCCCACCGCGCACTTGGTCCTCCTTCCGCCCGAGATCCCGGTGTTTTCCCCGAGAGCCCAGCTCTTCCTCTGGAGGTGCTTCCTTGTGGAGCTTCCTCCCGCACTGATGCCCCCAAACCACAGGCGCCGCCTGCCCCCATCTCCAGGCCTTGCCCCGAAGCCAGGTCCCTCCAGGTTTCCCTTTCTCTCCCCATCCCGGGGGCCTTCCGGTGCTCACCCCGGGGGGGGGGCTCCTTCGGAAATGGAACTGGTGCGGAGGGACGTCCTGATGTTTAACTCGGTTAGTCCTTTGTCCCCTTCTCTTCCTCTCCCGGCCCCGAGCTCCCTGGCATCTATGCCCGCTCCCAGCACCTCCTCCCGTCCCCTGGGGGAGAGCGCCGGGGTATCAGCAAACCGTCTTCCTTGAGGAGCTGTGGAAGGGAAGCTGGAGGTGTTTGCCCAGGAAAAGGAGACTTAGAAGGGATATGCGTGGCTGCTGTGCTAAATATTTGAATGGCTGTCTTGTGCAAAGAGGAAGAAGTAGAGGCTCGTTTCTTGTCGTGGCAAAGGTCAGCTAGGATCTAAAGGCTAAAGTTATGGGGAAGCGCTTTAGGCTCACTGAAAGAGAAACTCTATGCATTTTGAGCTGTCCAGCAGTGGAAAGGGAAATGCTTTATCAAAGAATTGGGCACCCCGTCACAGAGAGTAGATCTGGATGAGACCTGCCAGAAAAGCTGCAGAGGGAATTCCTGCATCGGCTTCTTTGGATTCTGGATTAGGTGACCTCCAAGATCCCTGTCTCAACTTAAAATCCTATGAGCGGTCTGCGTGGCCTGTAATATGCGCTATGTGCATTATATGAAATGAACATTGAAATAGAACTTGATGCATTGGAAGCCTCTGCTGTGGCTGGTAGCAAACAATATGGATCCCTTCCCTCAAAGGCAGGAGTTGACAAACTCTATGAAAGCTAATCATCCGAACCTTGCAGATATAGTTGTCATTCTTCCCTTACATCGATTCCTCTGACCCTTTAACTTTGAGAGCACCATTAGTTTCTCTGTGTCATCCTGGCAATTTTGCTAGCCAGAATCAAAGGAAGTGTAAGCTCAAAAAAGATACATTGCAAAGCTGTTATGTTTGTCAGATTTAATATGAAACCCTCATGATGCTTTCTGAGCTCCTGCAGCATTTCCTTATATCCAAATTAAAGAACCAGAAGTAAAGAAGAAACTGGCCCAGTTCTGCTGCCGCTCCAGTCCATTCTGAAAAGAACTTAAATGAAAGAAGCTTTATTTTATCTTCTGAAGGATAATCTTTTATGCCTTCTGGTTGAAATGACAATGATAAATCAGATGGCAGATGCAGTAGAGTTTGTTTCCTGCTGTTTTGCTTGCTTTAGGGGGTCCAACTGATAGGGAAAGTGAATCATAAGATTTCTTGTGGTCTCCTCCGCTTCTGCCTGTTTTACCATGGGTTATCCTCTGAATTATGAATTTGGAACAATTCTTACCCTCTATGTATTTAGGATGATCAGAATTTAGAGCTAGAAAGAACCTTGATGATCATTTAGTCCAAATCCCTCATTTTATAAATGATGATGAAATTGAGCCCCAGAAAGGTTTTCACTTGTACAAACATTTTAGTTACTGAGAATCAGAGTAGAACTCAGAGCACTTTACTCATTTCATTAGGGCACAGCTATGTAATTCTCTTTCTACTCGTTTCTAATTTTTCCTCCCATTGTGATGTTTGGATTACACAGTGTTATTTGTGTATAGTTTTGATTTTTTTTTAACCACCTGTTTTGTTTTTTGTTATTGTTGTTGTTGTTTATTTTATTTTTGTTTTCTCCTCTACCCAGGATTTTGCTAGTGTTTGCCCTATTCCTGGTCTATTAAAGGTTATCTTTCTTTTTATTTATAGATTCCTATGTTTTCCTCAGAGATAGGGGATAGAGGCTGCACCTGTGATTTTATTGGCAGAAGGAACTTCCCAGTGGTCCTCAAACTTTTTAAATAGGGGGCCAGTTCACTGTCCCTCAGACTGTTGGAGGGCTGGACTATAGTAAAAACAAAAACTCACACTCTGTCTCCCGTTCCTCAGCCCATTTGCCATTAAGCTGCAGGTGGCATATATGTCCTCAGTGGGCCATAGTTTGAGAACCCCTGTAATCTAGGCAAAGAAGGAAACTCTTTCAAAGAAGGCTGGCATACTCTTCAACTTCTAGTTTTAGAGTCTAACCTAGAGCATGGAGAGGTCAAGCAGACCAGACAATTTTTATTTTGTTTTCTTTTCTATTTTCCATCATGTATTAGACAACTGTAATGCCAACAAATTTCAGAATCAAATGCAAGTTTTCACAATATACTTAAAAAAAAAAACTTGCTTTTCAGCTTGATGAGAGAGTAAAGAAAGGCCACACAGAAATTGTTTCAATGATACCCTGTTTTCTTACCCACTAAACTTGATCAGGTTGTTGTAGGTGTCATCTAGATGATACAATTTGATTCTAAATCGATGAACATTTAAAGACAAAATTTTCAAGAGACATTGATTGTATTAAATGATTTTTGGAAGTACAGGTATCATCTGTCAACTGTATTCAAGCAAAGACTTAGTCATTTGAGTAGGGGTGGAATAGGTAATTCTATTTCTTACATTTTTTTAAAAAAAGCTTTGACTGATGATTGTTAGGAATCTTAAATGTTTCTTAATCTCCTCCCTTTTTTCACTTGCGCTGAAATGACAGTGACAAAACTAGATGGCAAGTGCAAAACAAGTTCTAGTTTGGTCTATTGGGTTTTCCCTTCTGTTTTCATTAGCACCTTCATGGCTTTTCAAAATAGCTGCCAAAAATATAGTTAAGTGAATTTATCAGCCCGACCCCTTCAAGCCATAGGACACTTGTCATCTTGATTTCATCTGAAACACCAAGCAGCTTTAGTTTTCCTGTAAATATATTTATTTACTTTCAGGATATAACTAAAGACTTTCATTCCTGGCTGACTGACATATTATTTTTCTTTCCTTAGATTTTCAGTTTTTTCTAGAGCAGGTCCAAAACTTGGCCATTTTGTAATTTCATAAAATAAACAGTTTGCTTTTTGTAGGGTGTGATATGTTTGTGGGTGAGAGGAGGAGGTCCTAAAGAAATGATCCAGGCCCTCATGGAACTTCTAATCTAGTAGTACAGCTTTAAGACATATCACAATACTTTTTGTTCCTTTTTTTTTTTTCATTAAAAAAAATAAAAACGCTACTTCCTCTTTAGTATTTTTCCCCTAGTGTAATGATGAAATTAGTGAAAGGGCTTCTTACGTGTTTTTTAGTTCTTATCTTCCAGGTACACTCTCTTGAGAAATTTTGGTACAGCTCTGAGTCTTTTGGCTTTTTACTGACCCCATATTTCTCTTGTTTCATTCATGGTAGGGAGACAAATACCATCTTTTTCTCATCTTCTCTTTATCGTTCCATATGGTCTTTGGCTGACCGTGGCAGAAAGGTGGTTTCTAACATCATAGAATTCCATATGGCAGGATTTCCTCCATGACATAACTACTGGATAAGTGCCTATTTTCACTGAGATGTCACTTTAGCCAGCCTTCTCGGCCTACTAGGGGATAGTTATTTCAGTTTCCTAATTGATGGCCCAATAATACTTTTATCCTTAGATGCTTTCTTTTTTATTTTATCTAACTTTTATTTACTTCTTTTTTCAACTAACAGACATTTGTTTTTCTCTCCCATTTAACTCCCCGCTCCTGCCATAAAATAAAAACAAAGTCCTTGTAACAAATATGAATAATCAACTAAACAAATTTCTGCATTAGGCATGACCAAAGGTTTATACCTCACCCTGCATCTTCAGACTATCACTTCTCTTTTAAGAGATGGGCATCATGATTCTTCAGCAGTCCTTAGAATAGAAATATGGTAGATCAGCATTTTGATCCAAGTTTTTAAGCACTCCTAATAATTAATTCAGTAACCATTTATTAAGATGTTACTATGTCAGGCCCTGTTAGGCACCAGGAAAACAAAGAGGAAAGGGGAAAAAAGAAGGAAAGAAGGAAAAAAAACCATTATCCTTGTGCTCAAGAAATTTATGTTTTATTGATATTTGTAAAGTTAAGATTCAGGTATTTAATTTAACCTTAGATCTTCTTGCTCAGTTCCTTAGTAGTTAAGAAAAGAAATCTAGGAGGGGTTAAGTGTCTTGGCCAAGGTCGTATAACTAGGTAAATGACAGGCAATTGCCTCCTTCAGTGATCTGGACTCAGAGGCATTATGTTCTCATATTTAAAGCCTTCTTTTCAATAAAAATCATGAGTATGAAATTATCTGACTCATATCTTTGCTTGGGGTCTGGGACATCTTGCTGTAGTGACACAGCTGGGTGCACTGTTTATATAAATTAGCAGCTGGAAGAAGGTTCGTTCTATGTTCGCCTTCACTGGTAAAAGAGCTGATAAGTAAACAGCTTGTTAGGGAATTGGAGCATTGACACTCTTGGTTTTTCCCTAGTGTGTGCGTTTCTTGTGTTTTCTTAAGTGGAGGCTTAGAATTAGTTATTTTAGTGTTGCTGTTGGAAATCAGTAAAATTTACTAGAAGATTTATTCCAAAGAGGCCGAGTTGCTTAGCTAATGGCTGTCTAGTTGGGGCTTTGAAACTTGACCTTTTCTACAAATTAGCCATCGCATTTAGGTGGCATTTGTGAATTAAAGCATATCATTCCCTGGTGGAAAATGTCATTCTCTTTCTATAGAGTATAAATAATTCTTAAGCAAATCCAGATAATACAACTTGTCAAAGTCATATCATGAATTAGTGAGGGTATCTAGGAATCAGAGCTGACTCTGAAATGGACCTTGAGTTAGTTACTTAAGAGTTGATTAGGTATGACTACACAGAAAAGATAACTTTATTTTTTTCTTAATCTCCAGAACAGACTCCCCAGCCACCTTTGGCACTTACAGCATTTGCAAACCTTACAGCACAATATAAATGTGAGTTATTATTGTTATTACTATTATTATTATCACAATTTTTTTTCAAAAGACATTCTTCCTGAAACTTACCCTGATTTCCCTCTCCCTTTCTAATTCTCTTAACTAAAGTAGTCTCAACCTCCTATTAATTTACCTTACCATTCTTATGGTAATTTAAAAGTTTACTTAAGAAAAAGTTGTTTCCTAGATCTTTCCCCTTTGATACTGGCAATGTCATAAGGGCAAGGGTTATTTATGTCTTCTTTTATCTCTCCACAGTGCTTAATTTGAGGCTATCAATAAAAGTAGTTGTATGACCTGATGGAAGAATTTTTTAAATTTTATCCTCTCTGCCACAGTGTGAGCTGGTGTCTACTTGCCAACCATTAGTGGAATAGGAGAGAAGTTTGTTGTACTATTCCTTTATGTTTTTGGAGACTTTCATGTATACATCCTTTAGTTGCTCTTCTTTAAATTACCTTTAATAATCATAAGAGCTAGCCTTTATAGAGTGCTTTAATATTTGCCAAGCACTTTCTATATATTCTTTCATTTGATCATTGACTAAACGTCAGTCACTTTAGCCTTTCTTTTTTGAACCCTATTTCCCAAAGCCTTTAATTCATTTTGGCTGTTTTCTGGAGCCTTCCTGAGTTCTCCAGATCATATTTTAATTGCATGTCTGAAATTAAATACAGCATGCTAATAAATAATACATAATAATGAAGCATAAAAGAACTATATATCTTACTCCTGTTTATATATCATAGTATCATATGTGCCTTCTTTAAAGCTAGAATACTAAAAGAAAAAGCTCGACTACTAAATTAATAATTTGTGGTCTACTTTGACCCCCTAGACCTTGTCTTGCTAGGCTTCTCCAATACCAATTCTGTCTTCAGCGGGTGTTTCTATGTTCTCTCATGGGTAAATTACTCTGTCACTTTCCCTGTCAGATTTCATCCTGATTATATCTGCCTATGTCTCCAATTTATAGACTAGCTTTAATTTGGCTTTTCAAGATGATAGATATTTGATCCCATCTAGAGCCTTTAATTTCTTGTCCATATTCTATAGCTCTTTAGCCGCACTACTCTGTTATTATAGAATTTTATTAAAGTGTGAAATATGAAGCAGTCTAAAATAACATTACTAAATTTTCTCTTCCTTTTTTGTCTTTATAGAAAAAAAGGAAATGTGCTTAGAGAAAGTTTCCATACTGTAGTATAACTATATGATTTCTCTGCTTATACAGTGTTTATCTGGCCATGCAAATAAGTATATTCATTGAAGGAAGAATTTAAAATTCTTCTTTCATCATATATGCCTTTAAAAGAAAAGTCTTATTGTTGGCTTTTGTTTTTAATACCATAGCTATTTCCCAATACATCCCTTCCCTGTAAGAGCTTCCATAGAAACCGTCCTTGTAACCAAGAAAAACAGTAAAGCAAAACCAGTTGACACAATTATTTCAGCTAAGAGCATCCACATTACTTCACCTTATTCCTGCTCTAGAACCAATACTGGGCATTGTATTTAATCAAAGTCCATTTGCCTTTTACTATTGTTTTCATTTATGTTACATAGATATCAATCTCCTGGTTCTATTTTCTTGGTTCTGATTATTTCATACAAATTTGTCCATGTCTCTCAAATTTTTTCTGGTTTTACATTTCCAGTAAAGAACATGCCACATTTTGCTTAGTCTTTTCAATTGATGGGCACCTACTTTGTTTCCTTTTTTCTTTTTTTCTTTTTCTTTCTTCTTCTTGTTTTTTTTTTTTTCTAACATAAGTGTTGCTTTGAATATCTTAATATATGTGGGACTGAGGGCATCTGGGTAGTGCAGTAAATAGATTGCCAGCCCCAAGTTCAAATATGGCCCATGATCTTGGGCAAGTCACTTAGCCCCAGTTGCCTGTGAAAGTACACACACACACACACACACACACACACACACACACACACACACACAGGGGTGGGGGTGGGATGGGGGTGTGGACCTTTCTATTTTTGACCTTCTCTGGGACATATCTAGTAGTGGGATGGCTGGATTAAAGGATATGAACAATAATTCTTCTCACATAATTCCCAATTCTTTTCCCAAATAGATCCATTTACATTTCTTTCAGTTCTGTATTAGTTTAATTTATCATTCTACAAACTAATATTTTGGCTTTTTATTATCTTTACTAGTTTGATGAAGTGGAAATCTCGAAAGTTATTTTAATTTGCATTTCTCATTATTTTGAAATCTTTTTCATGTGGTCATTTTTCTGCCTGCAAGTCTTATTTTGAAAACCATCAATACTTTTTTGCCCTTCATTCTCGCTTACTTTTGAAGTATGACCTTGGGTAAGTGATTTAGAACAGTTAGTGATTTTTAATTTTCCTAGGACTTAATAGGGATAATTGCAATCTAGTTTAATCATAGTTTTAACAAATTCTGTTGTACTATACTTACCATACGGAAAAATTAAGCATTTCTATTTTTTAAATATTGTATGAGACATTGAGATCTGAAATTATCAGCAATGCATTTACCAAAGATTCTTCTATCTCCTGAGATAAATGACTTTGTTGTAACATCTGAACCAGGGGTTAGAAGCAAAGATTTGGATCTACAACTCTGAATTTGATATCATTTGCACAGTGTTCTCTGGTTGGTTGTTTGGATACATGTGCTTAATTAAGTTTACAAATTTCATTTCCAGATACAAAAGTATTAGGTAATAGAACAGATAGACTGTTGCTCTTTATTTGGATTGCTTTTCCTTTCTCATAGAGATGTAATATGATTCACATATGCCATCATAGCTTGAATATGAGGTTTTACAGGACCTTAAGAGTTACAAAAGATATTAGAGTTCAGACTAGTCCACCCAAAGCAGAAACACTCCAACATCTGACATTTCTGTATGAAATCAATTGAATTTATCTATATTAGTGAAGAGAAGATTTTCAAAGGGAAACTTTTTCTTTGAAATGTATGATATATGTTTGGAAGAATAGAATTGCCTTCCTCATTATGTTTTCCTTTGACTAACTGTAAAATTTATATTCTCTTAAATCATTGAATAACTGATAGTGCCAGGAAGCAGCCCAAAGTATGCTGGGTTTATCCATTTGCCACAAAAAGAATAACTTGGAGCTGACTGTAGAAGACAGTTGTTTCTGAGCTGCTCCCTTTGCTGACTGTTGATGTAATTGAACTCATTTCCTTGTGAATTGCTGGGTTTCTATTGGTTTTCAGGAGTAATCTGATTTTGACATTAATTTTACCAAAAAACTGAGGTAAATAAAATGTAACTAGATATTTGTGGTGATTTGGGCTCCCTCTATCTTGTGACTGATTTTTATATCTCAGAAGCCTAATAATCCTGGTGCTGCATTTCTGATATAAACTCAATATAAATGGAATCATTATTTCTAGTACCTCACATCTCATTTTAGTTTGATGATTATGTGCTAGATACCCTTTGCTTCTAAGATAGGAAAAACCAACTACAGTTCCATTCTCCGTTCCATTCATGTAAATCTAGTGCTCACTCTTGTCAATGACATTGAAAAACACACCCTTTTAAAATGGTTGCTATTGGAAAGTGCCAGATTATTCCCAAGAATATTTTCCTTATTGAAAAAGCTTCATAAAACACATTTCCTACCTTGTCATTATTATCAACTATTATCAACTATTTAGTGCATGCCATATGTTAGGTATTTTATACTACATTTAATAGATTTGATAGACCATTCTATCAAAGCACTTAATTCTCTCATACTCTATTTTTTATTATTAATAGCTTTTTATTTACAAGATATATGCATGGGTAATTTTTCAGCGTTGACCCTTACAAAACCTTCTGTTCCAACTTTTTTTCCTCCTTCCCCCCACCCCCTCCCCTAGATGGCAGGTAGACCAATACATGTTAAATATGTTAAAGTATATATTAAATACAATATATGTATACATATTCATACAGTTATTTTGTTGCACAAGAAAAATCAGACTTAGAAATAAGGTAAAAATAGCCTGAAAAGGTAATCAAAAATGCAAGTGGACAAAAACAGAAAGAGTGGAAATGCTATGTAGTGTTTCACATTAATTTCCCATAGTTCTTTCACTGGGTGTAGCTGGTTCTCTTCAATATTGAACAAATGGAACTGATTTGGTTCATGTCATTGTTGAAGAGAGCCACATCCATCAGAATTGATCATCATATAATATTATTGTTGAAGTATATAATGATCTCCTGGTCCTCCTCATCTCATTCAGTAGCAATTCATGTAAGTCTCTCCAGGCCTTTCTGAAATCATCTTGTTGGTCATTTCTTACAGAACAATAATATTCCATAACATTCATATACCACAATTTATTCAGCCATTCTCCAATTGATGGGCATCCATTCATTTTCCAGTTTCTAGCCACTACAGAAAGGGCTGCCACAAACATTTTAGCACATATAGGTCCCTTTCCCATCTTTAGTATCTTTTTGGAATATAAGCCCAGTAAAAGCACTGCTGGATCAAAGGGTATGCAGAGTTTGGTAACTTTTTGGACATAATTCCAGATTGCTCTCCAGAATGGTTGGATTCGTTCACAACTCCACCAACAGTGCACCAGTGTCCCAATTTTCCCACATCCCCTCCAACATTCATCATTATTTTTTCCTCTCATCTTAGCCAATCTGACAAGTGTGTAGTGGTATCTCAAGAGTTATCTTAATTTGCATTTCTCTGATTAATAATGAGTTGGAGCATCTTTTCAGATGGCTAGAAATAATTTCCATTTCTCCACCTGAAAATTGTCTGTTTATATCCTTTGACCATTTATCAATTGGAGAATAGCTTGATTTCTTATAAATTAGAGTCAATTCCCTATATATTTTGGAAATGAGGACTTTAATCAGAACTTTTGACTGTAAAAATGTTTTCCCAGTTTATTGTTTCCCTTCTAATCTTGTCTGCATCAGTTTTGTTTCTATAAAAACTTTTTAATTTGATACAATCAAAATTTTCTATTTTGTGATCAATAATGAATTCTAGTTCTTCTTTGGTCACAAACTCCTTCCTCCTCCACAGGTCTGAGGGGTAAATTATCCTATGTTCTTCTAATTTATTTATAATCTCATTCTTTATGCCAAGATCATGAACCCATTTTGAACTTATCTTGGTATACAGTGTTAAGTGTGGGTCAATGCCTAGTTTCTGCCATACTAATTTCAAATTTTCCCAACAGTTTTTGTCAAACAGTGAATATTTATCCCAAAAGCTGGGGTCTTTGGGTTTGTCAAACACTAGATTATTATAGTTATTGACTATTTTGTCCTGTGAACCTAACCTATTCCCCTGATCAACTAGTCTATTTCTTAGCCAATACCAAATGGTTTTGATGACCTCTGCTTTATAATATAGTTTTTCTCTCATACTCTATTAGGCTTTATCAATGTAGGCCTTTCTTCCAGTAATGCAGATTGTGCCATCTTCTAGGACTTATTAGAAGGTAAATGCTACTTTAATTCAAAATTTCATTATCCTATTACCAGATTGATGGTGGACCTCTCCAAGTGCAGCTGACCTAGTCTTTGGACATTTGACAGTCTATCACTGAGCCCATACTCAAAACAATTCCTACTTACTAAGTCCTACAAGAGTTTGAAATCTATTAAAATATAACCTTCTAGAACTCACCTCTGTACCACATTGAAAATTCTAGTGGAGACAAAAAGTTTATCAAAGGTATATGTAATCTAATTCAACAAACGTTTTTATTAAGCATTTAATGTACAAGGCACTATGCTTAGTACAAAGGGTACAAAGATAAGATGTAGCTCCAGTCCTTAACAAATTTATAACCAAAATATTTATGCAAGTAATCATAATACAAATATGTGTTTTGCTATACTAAATAAATCTTTAGTAAATGTTTGTTGAGTTAAGTGGAAAGGGTGGACTCAAATACTGTGGGGAGAAGTTGCAGGATAGATATCTAACTTAGAAGGAATAAGGATAACTTTATGGAGGTGTCAGTACTGGAATTGGATCTTGAAAGGAAGAAAAGTATTTCAAGGTCTGAAATTTGTAGGTGAGCACATAGTAGATGTTTAATAAATGTTTATTAATTACTGGTATAAGGATGAAAAATGCAAAAATGATTTTTAAAATGACTTTGACCTGGTTTTGTTTTCGAACTTACCCCTTATTCACCTCTTTCTTATCTTCCAGAAAGTCATTTTGATGAGCCAGAAAATTTTGCCCTAGGCTAATTGCTCTGGTCTATTAACCCAAACTGATTATGAAAATACTAAAGTATTTAGGGAAGCATTTTCCTTTTTTTCTTGAATCTTAGAAGAATCAACTGATGACCAAATTCTTGTTTAATTTCTTAATTAATCCCAAACTAACATATTACAGACCAAGGGCATTTGTTAAAATATATATTCTTTAGGGTAAACAGGAGATGCCACTGATCATTTTATTAACATATATTGTGTTCTTTTAAGACTGACATGATTGGATCATTTTTGGCATTATCTCTATGATTCTACTCTTGACTCACTGTGACATTATGCATGCTCTGATTGATTCATTCCTAAATTAAGTATGCTCTGTTTTTATTAAGTGGTTTTAAGGATTAATAAATTATTTGGTTTTTCTTACCTTAAGATAATTCTACTTTTGAGACTCTAAATCTGTATATGAGAAAAAAGGACTGAATGATCTTCATGGTCCCTTTCAGCTTTTAATATTCTATATATGAAATAAACAAAAGGGAAATTATTTGTACAGATGTTCATAGAAATGCTGCTTTTGAAAGCAAAAGAAAGGGTAGAATATTCCTAATGTCCCACAATAAGAGAACACCTTAACAATTTATGGTATCTTAATATCATAATAATAGTACTAGTGGTAGAAGGAGTTACTGACATTTACAGAGTGATAAAGTCTGTAAAGGTTTTTATAGATATCAAATTTATCCTTATATACAATCCTGAGAGCTAGGTGGTGTTATTACCTCCATTTCATAGTTGAGGAAATTGGGGCAGAGGTTGTGACTTGTCCAGGTCATACAGCTAGGAAGTTTCTGAGGAGGCCATATTTGAAGTCAGGTCCTCCTTACTCCAGGCTCAGCATGCTATCCATCCAATGAGCCACCTAGCTATAATGTTAAGTGAAAAGAGCAGAATCCAGCTGCTGTTCATGTTGACAGCTATGTAAAATGTTCTATCTATATCTATATATGTATATGGGTATGTGGGTGTGTATGGAGTTGACATGAAGTTCTTTAGTAGTTTAATGCTAAATAGACTTTGCTATACAAGTTGTTTATAATAAATTTTTGTTCAATGCTTTACCAAACTAGTAATCAATGAATTTCACGGTCCCTTACTATTGAGGATTTGCTTATAATGTTCCTTTTATTGACTTTTTCTAAAATGTACCTGTAGGTAATTGCTACATTTTTCAAACTAGCAATAAATACAAATTGTATTATCGTTTAAGAAGGCTTGGGTTTGATGTTAAAAGGTATTAAATTCCGGCTCCAAAATTTACTAGCTATATGATCATGGACAAGTCATTTAGTTAATCTGAAAAATGGAAATGATAATATTTGTGCTAATATCTCACATGCTTATTGTCAGGAAAGCACTTTGAGACCCTTAAAGCATTCTATAAATGTAAATGGTTATCATTCATCAGTGAAAGAGAAGGGAGAGGAGGCTTAGGTAAGTATTCAGAGATATCCATTGGTGTCAAGATCACAGTGTTTTGGTGGTGGTAGTGTTTCATTTTGATGCCTATTAAATCACATATAGTTGAGGTAGGATATGTTATTTAAACATATGATGGGTATTTATTTAGCACCCAGGTGGTTTATAACTCTGTACTTAAAAAATGTTTTATTGATATTTTTTGTTTTTACTTCACCTTCATTTCCAAATACATCCTTTTTTTCTCTTTCCCCAGAGAGAATTCTTTTATAGCAAAGTATAAAAAAGAAAAAGAAAAAAATCAATTTAGCAATTGACATGTCAGTTGAATCTAAGAATATATGCAGTTTTCCACACCCATAGTCTCCTCACTGCAAAAAAAGGGAGAATGCATTTTTTTCTGTCTTCTAAAAGTCACTTACTTAAAAAAAAATGAATTCATATTATTAGCATATGTAACACTTGCCTACTATAGAGAGCACTGTTTGATGCTAGAAAATACACAGAGCAATAGAGGACAGAATCCTTGCTGTCAAGGAGTTTGCCATTTAACTTTATTCAGGTCTTCTTTTACTCAACATAATCTTTGACCTACTATACCAGTCAAGTCATGTGATTGTTGTATTTATGAATTTAGCTCTATTTTAACTTGAAAAGGCTCTTTTCCCTCAATCAATCAGGAGAGCTTTCTAGAGAAAATAAGTGTTGACTTGCAGCTGAAAGGGAAGATGTGCTTTGGATACAAGCTAAGAGTACCAGTCATGATTCAGCAGGAGAAAATAAGAAGAGCAATAGAAGAGTGGACATCCCTAATGTAGAACGCTGATGGCCAGAGTTAATAAAAAATAAAATCATCATCTCTTGGCCAGCCTTCTCCAAGCTTAGCTGGACTGAGTTTCAAACAATAAACATTTCCTTGTCACCTAGTTTGTGCTTGGAGGTTTTTTTAGTATAGACGTCTACTAGAGTAGACCACTTAGTACCATAGTCTTTAACAACCCAGAGAAGGACTAAGAGTTACTACCATATAGATCTTAGAAATAATTCATAATTGACCCATTCCACTCCAAGCTTAACCTAATGATAAGGACATTTCTAAGTAGTTTGAATGGTGATTTCTTAGAATCATTCTCTTTTCTTAATTTCAACAAGTATTTACTGAGTATCTAATAGGTGGCTATTAATATAATTTAAATTTTAAGGGGGTATTGCTATAGAAATGAGACATACTACATTACTATGTAGGCCTGATCAAAAAGGCACTGACCCACATTTCTATCAGAATATATATAAAGGTACAGAATTTGAATTACTTTTAAAGAGATCTTGAAAACTATATATGTCACTATACAGCATCTACCCTATAAAGGAGAGTGACAAACTAAGGAAGAAGAGAATTTAAGAATTTTAGACAGATATGGAAAGAAATTTTCTTTAAAATGATTAAATCTACAAATCTCATGTTTTTAAGATCATATTCTTCTGCTCAGATGTCATCATTAGGTGTAATGTAATGTTACATTCCATCTATGTTGGCAGATGACACCGCATGTCTCGCTATCATAGGTAGGGTAGGAATGCTTCCCAGTTTTTTCAGCCTTTTGTTAACCCCATGTATAAGGCAGATTAAACTAATATGGTAAAGATAGTACTTAGACTATACCTTATCCTATTCCCAAAACAACTATAAGAATTCAAATTGTAAGTGATAGCCTGAGATCTTGATAGAATGTTTCTATTTTGCCCTACTACTCAGCTTGAACTTTTCTCTTTCATTAGGTCAGTCTTTCCCCCATGTCCTGAGTTTAGCATGCTCATTCCATCTGCATGACTTGGTTCAGCTGTTTCCCTTCCTGGACTCCTGTCCATTTTCCATTATCTGGAGACCGCTTCCCCCATCTAAATCTTACTAATCCATCAAGAATAAACTCAAGCCTTACCTCGGTGACTCTTTCCCAAGTCTCTCACTTGAATTTCTACAGTTAGTATAAACATTTAATAATTCTTTGCTCTTAAGTTATTTTCTCATTGTATTTTCACTGTCTGGTCTCCTTTATCAAATTGTAAACTCCTGAGGAAGTTCTTGGTGTTGCCCTTTTTTTACATCTTCATGTTGCTCCAACTTCTCTCTTCCCTTCTACCTGACAACACACAAAAACAACAGAAATCTAATAGAGTCTGGTATGGAGTAGTAAGCATTCAACATACTTCCGTTGTTTGGTTGTGAAGTGGTAGTACAAATGTGAGCAACAGAATAACTTCTAGATTATAAGTGCCTTGAGGATAATGATCATGTTTTATTTAATTTTATTATATACTCTCCTAACTCAATGCTTTGTCCTTAAGACACTTAATAATAATGTTTAATGAATTAATAACTTCTTAGCTAGATGTTTGTCATTTTCCATATAGGCACAACTCAAAACAAAACAATTAATTTGAAATTTTTAAAAAAATCCTAGTCAAGGCTGCTAAGAGTATTGGGAACCATAAACATTTCATCCTCTTCTTATTCTTTGAGAAGCCTTTCAGCTTCCTCTTTATACTCATTTTACTAAGTGTGAGAGTAGAAGAATGGTGGTTGTACCTCATGAAAGTAAGGCAGGATTGAAAAGTGATAGTTGAGAGGCAACTAGATGGTACAGTAGATAAAGCCCCAGCCCTGAAGTCAGGAGGATTTGAGTTCAGATGTGGCCTCAGACACTTAACACTTCCAACTATGTGATCCTGAACAAGTCACATAACCCCAATTGCCACGGGGGGAAAAAATGGGATAGTTGAGGGAAGGAAAAATATACAAGGAAGAATGAAGGATTTGAGTTCAGGTCTTTGGTACTGGAGGCCCAAAGCTCCATCTCCTGATCAACTAGTCGCCTCCAGGCCTACTTTCCTTTAGGAAATAGGTAATGCTAAAGTTGGATAAATTGAAACGTGTGTTCTATATTTTATCAGAAATGCATTGTCTTAATTCCTAACAGATTGATCTTCCAAATACAATGATTTCTAAGACTTTGGCTATGAGCCCTGCTTTGGTCCCTCCTAAATCCTGAATTCCTGTTCTGCAACCTCCCTATCCCTTTGGTCATTAAATGATCTGTAAATAAATACCACACAAGTTCAGTAAAAGAAGAATTGTCCTATAATACAAATAATCACTCCCTAATGTATTTGTTCTATGTTGCACCACACCTGTCTCTCAGCTGCTTTATTATCTAGCACTGCCTCTTTTATAGAGCACCTGTGGCATGTTGTTCAGAAGTAAGAGCTGCTTTTTGCTCAGAGAGTATACAGTTTAGACACAGAGCATGAACAGAAATGTGCCCATGGGAGAAGTGTGGAACAGCAGGTTGGAGTTACTTTGTGTTTTAATGAAGGCCTAGAAAACTTACTGAGACAAGGGAATGCTCCGCAGGAGGGAATGTATGACATAATAATGAAAACTTAGTATTAGAATTATGAGGAAAATGAGAAAACTGTGATTTTATATGTGTAGAGATTTTTGTTTTGTTTTTTCTCTTTGCTTTGGAAGAGCTACTTCATTGGCAGTAACCTCCAAACAAAATGGATTCTATTGCTTTTGCTTTACAGTTGTAGATGTTTTTGAATTTTGCATCACACCTTATCCTTTGGTATGTGTGAAAGTGATGTATTGAAGCACTTTTTATAGGATTGACACATTTATGAGGAATTTGACAAGAGGCCACCTTCAGGATCTTTTTTTCCACATCCCACAGAACCAGGGTATCTCAAAGATGAAAGGAATCTTAAGGTTATTTAGTCCAATATGAACTTAAACAAGGATTTCCTCCATGATTGAACAAATAAAAAACATTAAGTGCTTAACTGTATGCCAGGCACTGTGCTAAGCAATGGGGATACAAATAGAAAAGAGAATCAGACAATTCCTGTCATCAAGTAAATTAGATTCTAATGGAGGGACATTTAAAGGGAGTAGTAGCTAGGGAAGGGTGTCTTAATCTGGGAAATTTTAAAAAAATCAAGTGAATCACTTTAGTAAGATGTGCATTATCAACTATCAGCAATCAACTATCAATTTGTTGATCAACAAAAATAGTGTCTTAGCTGCTACCAATTCCATATCAGATTTTTACTATATGTGGCTATTTGGGAGGAGATAATTTAATCTATAATATATTCAAATCTGTTTAGTAACGAATAATGAAGTAATAAGATTCTATCTTCTCTACTGCTTTTATTTTCCTTTTGTAGACATCTGTCTCTGTTGAAAAACTAAATCATAAATACAAGTATATTCTTAAGCTTCCTAGATTACCTCTTAGTTCTTTTCTCTGGCTTTTTAACTATCTCTTCATTGTGCAATCTGTTGATTTCTAATCCCTCAAATAGAAAATCTCTGTAAGAATTTAAATAGTTGGTTTTGAATGCTGAGGGACTAAATTCCTTAATGTTATAGAATACAAGTTCCCTGAAGGCAAATTTTTGTTTTTGTATCTACAGTGACTGGCATTTTAAACTTGGCACATAATAGGAACTTGATAAATACTTTTTCATAAATCTGGAAATCATAGATTTAGAGAGCGATCTTAGATTTAGAGGTGGTGGAATCCTATACCTTCAGTTTACAAATAAAGAAATTGAGTGTCAGAATCACATAGACACTAAGTGACAAAGACAGGGATTGATTCCTGTTGGTTCAAAAAGACAGTGCTCTTTATCCATTATTCTTTGTTGGCAATGGGTTAAGCCAAACTCTTTTGAGTGATTATTTTGTTTATTAGGTGGTTCTACTGTGTTCCTGAGCTTGATTCAAGCTGGAGCATCTGTAGTGCCTCATTTCACAAGAAGTCCCACTTCAGCTAGTTTCTACACAAGAGAGTCTCCATGACAGTAGCAAACACTTTTTTCCTAATGAATGTGTGTGTGTGTGTGTGTGTGTGTGTGTGTGTGTGTGTGTGTGTGTGTGTGGCTTTGTTTTATGCTTTTCTCTTATTCATCAGAATTTTTAGTTAACTCTTTTGTCTTATTTTTAAATTGATGTGCTTAGGGAACACCTTGTTGTAGAGAGCCTTTAAAACAGTATCATATAGAGTCAATTTTTAGAATAGGTTTATTAGATTGTAGATTTAGAGTTAGAAGGGACTAGTTCAACCCTCTCATTTTCAAACAAGGAACTGAGGCCAGTAGTGAAAAGAGAACAAATAATAAAACACAATGGGATTTTCTATTTACATTTTCCAGGCAGTTCTGTGATCTAAAGTGGTGTCTTCTGTAGAATATCATTTGTGAAAATCTACTTCTTCCTTTCTTAAACATGCCTTTGAAATGTGTAAAGATTGTTTTCATAAAAATTTTGTTTAAAAGAGAGATTGGGGGTAGGAAGAGGGAGAAGGGAAGCAGGAAGGGAGAGAGAAAATAGGTAGGTAATATGAATACATTGGTAATTATTGTTACTCTTTTTTTTTTTTTTTTTTAAACAGTAAGATCATAGAAGTATAGATTAGAGATGGAAAGGAACTTTAGATGTCATCTGGCCATTTTATAGATGCAGAAAATGAAACTCGGAGAGATTAAGTAATTTGTTCAGGACCTAATGTTCCAATCTTTCCTATCAGAGAGAAAAAGACCCAGTGCCAATGAACTTCTGAATTCATATCATGTCTATGACCTGTTCTCTTTTTCACCCTCATCCTTCCCTTCCCTTTATTCCCTCCCCTCCCACATACACACACATCCAGGGAACACAACATTCAGTATCTTTGAAGTACTAATTTTTGTGTTTTACCATCTATCCCTCAGCCTTGGAAATCTTTGAAGAAGGTACTGAGATTGAATTTTGAATTATCCTATAGTCACCTGCACAAAATGTGTTTTATATATTGGAATCTAGCTAAAATACTTTCAATGACGTTGAAATAATGTGCAGCATGTTATTTAATTAATTATAACTTTCAGCTATGGATATGAAAGAATTTTATAAGCCTTATTTTGTAGAAAGGATTATACCCATTTGCAGTGGCAGAGCAAGGAACTAAAAGGAAGTTTAAGAGTTAAATCCAAAGTCAACTTGGAGATAAGCTCAAATCAAAGGCAGAGATAAGCTTCCTGGATGAGTGGAGGTAATTACTTTCATGACTGGTAGCAAATAAAGTGGAGACAGGAACAGAATGGGAAACTCAACTACTTTGGCATGTCATTAAAACTACTCATAAATTCCCTTCAGCTTAAGAGTCCTTGGTACGAGAAGTTCCAGGGCTAGGCAGGTAACTCTCAGCCATATTTATTTACCAATTGGGGAATATACCAGCTATGGTTCTTTTGTAATTCCCCAAACAGGCATCATAGTAATTGTTGCTATTTATGTCTTCTCTCTCTTAATTATTTCCTATTTACCTTGTATATATCATGTTTCTACAGGTTTGGTTGCCCAATGTCTCTCACATTCTTTAAGAAGCTCCTTAAAGAGCTCTTTTTTGCCTCTTTTTGTACCCCCAACCTTTACAACAATACTTGGCATCTAATAGGCACCTAATAAATGCTTATTAACTGACTGTGAAGATGTGTTAAGTCTTGAAAATTCAGGAAGGTAATGACTATTCATTGGAAACCTAAATGAGATTTTTTTTAGCAGATAAACAACAATCCTATTCACATTTCTTCATCTAGAGGTATACTGCATCATAAATCATTTTGACTTAATTTGCTAGCCGCCTTAACCAAAATGAATCATTGTTAGCCTTCCTAAGGTTTATGTATTCAGCACAATTGAACCTGAATTCATCTTTCAATGGTGCAATGGAAAAAAAAAAAAAAAAGGACAAGATTTGGAGCCTAGAATACTGAGTTTCAAATCCTGACTCTGCCACTCAAGAGTCTATGTGATCTTGGGCAAATCAATTTCCTCATCTGTAAAATGAAGGGGGTTTGCTTAGAGCATTTCTAAGGTGTTTTCCATCGCTATATATATCATCCTATAACCTCCAAACCTGCTGTTTTATAAACTAATTGTTAAAAATCCAGTGGGTATCTAATTTATTTTTAAAAGTTATTTCTTATAATGATTGCATATAAGCCTGCCCTCCATACTTGCACATTCAGTTGTGTTTATTGTTCTTATTGTTTAAGGAGAGTGGAAACAGTGTAGCTGTGGAGCAGAGGGCTGGATTTGTAATCAGTGGGTCTGGATTCAAATACTCTGGGTGGTCTTGGCCAAGTTACTTTACCATTCTGGGCCTCAGTTTCGCTATCTATAAAAAAGGTTAAACTGGAAGCTCTCAAGATCTCTTCCAGTCCTAAATCTATTTTGAATTTCTGATCTTGGGGAAGCACTAAGGCAAAGACATACCTTTGACAAATTTTAAAATACTGTATGACTTAGCCTTGTAAGAGAACCACTGTTAACTGTTGAAAGAATAACTCCGTATTCTAAGTAAACCATCTCTTTTCATCTTTTCATAGTATGAAAAACAGGGAAGAATAGACTCAAGAAAGAGGGGTTTTTTTTGGACAACTTTGTCATATAATTTTATCTGCTTGTAGATCTAGTTGCTTGCTGCTTTTTTGAACAGATTTTAAATTCCAAGAGGGTAGCCAGATTATCACTGATTACAGCTTATCATTAAAACCAGTTTGTTCTCATAAAATACTTAACTTTTAAAATGATGGCTTGGAGGGGAGAGATTGGATTGATCTTTGTATTCAACTGATTTTGTGTTTTAAGAAGTTATGGTATGATTTAATTTAAAAAAATCAAAGCAGGAGTTGGGAGATTTAAGTTCAGGTCCTTCTATGCTAGTAACTTGTAATAAGAGTTTGAATAAATCACAGAATTGTTCTATGACTCAGTTTCCTCACCTATAAATGAGGGGATTAGAAGTTTGAAATTCTCAGCCTACCATTCTGCTGGCTATGTAAAATTCCCAAGTATATCCTGAACTAGATGATTTTTAAAGTTTCTTCCATCTCTTAAGTCTGTCATTATGTTGATGTATAACAGTAATATTTCAGTTCAACAGTTCCAGAGTGTAGTGGAATGTCATTAGTATTTTAATTTTCAAGTTAAATAGCTTATAAATTCCCTTTGTTAATATTAGCAAAAGACCTCTGTTGAGGAACATTTACAGAGACTTAATATCAACAAAAACTTTCTTAACAATTAGAGATGTTCTGGAGTGAAATGGGCTGCCTCAAAAGATGGGTAAATTCCTCCTCTTTAGAGGTCTTCAAGCAAAAACTGGACAAGTATTTGTCAACTGTGTTAGAGTAGATATTTGAATATGAGTTAGACAGAGCCACAGAGATCCCTTCTTTTTGTTAAATTATTTAATTCTGAGGGTTACATAAGTGTATTTTCCAATATTAGTATATTGATAAAAGGAAGTTCATTTGTTGAAAAATTTGCCCTGCCTCAGTTTCATCACCCTGAATATCATTATACCAGACTTTAGATGTTGAAGATTAAAATGAATTTGTACTGACTTCAAGACAAACTCAGGAGGTGTCTTCATAGAATAAATCTCTAGAGTAAATTGATGTTTAAAAAATCTTAATCTTAAAAATTAAGTATGCATTAATAAATTCCAGCTAATTATACATTTTGGCCAACTTAGATTTTACTGAATTTCTATATTCTGTAAGTATTTTATAGATTTTTAATAAAATGTTTTGATCTGTCATCTTTTAGTAAAGTAACCATTGGCTTTAAAACTTCAGAACCTGCCTTGGGAAACCACCCAGGTAGTTTTCTGCTTGATAAATGAATGGGTTTCTCTGTGTAAGAGAATAAACTTGTTTTCAGTATGTTCTGGAAAGTTTCAAAATTTTCCCTATCATTGAGAAAATACTTTAATTTTTCCACAAGGTTGTTTATCCAACTGAAAAAAAAATCCATTTCCCTTCTTGCTCTATACATATACACTATATGTGTGTGAGTGTGTGTTTATATATATATATATATGTATATATATATATATATATATATATATAAACACACAATACATATCTTTTAACAAGTGATTCATTTCATCAAAATATTTTTTTTTTTTGGTTCAGAGGAGCTGTTTTAACTCAGCAGCTTCTCTTCTTTATCTTTATTCTTGTTGCTGTCATGTGTTAGCAGCAGGTCATTCCCCTCCCTTTTTCAAGGAGTTGGTACCTGGGTCACATTCGTCTTTTCTATTTCAGCCTCTTTCTTAATATTTGAAAACTTTACTGTACATGTAGATGTCCCTTCAAACATCCTGACCCTAGCCATATGCCATTGATATCACCAATATCCATAATTGATTACCCTCCAGAATCCCAAAATTTAAAATTTCTTTTCTGATCATAGGCTTCTTTATTTTATTCCTCTTAAACCTATTTTTAAATCCTTACCTCAGCTTCTTTTCATTCCTCTGCTTTTCTAGATCACCACCCTTGCTGTTGCCTGACTTTTTTCTCTTCACAATCTTGACCCTGTCATTACTTGTTTCAGCTATACACTGTCCATTTCCCTTGAATTCCTTCTTTTTCTACCACTATTCATACCACATCAAACCTCAACCCTGGTTTTACTCCTAACCATTTGTCTTTTCCACTCTTACTTGCATCTACAGAATACTACTAAAGAAATTCATATAATTCTGCTCAGAGTCCACTAAAATTTTGTTATTTAATCTCAACCATGTTGCACATTGCTGTGCAATAGTATCATATTCCCAATAGCAGCCATTCCAAACTTGGTTTTTCTTCTCAAGCTTCTTATACCACCCTTTACTCCCTTCTTAGAGTATCTCATCTCTTACTTTATTGCAAAAGTGTCACCTATCATGAACTTCCATTTCTATCCATCTCCTATCTAAAAACTTTGGTATCATACCCCATTTTCTCTTCCTTTGCTCCTGTCTTTAAATGAAAAGGTAATCTTCTTGTCAAGGCCAACTCCTCTCCACTTAATCCCTAAATCGTATCCCTTCCCATCTCTTCCAAGAGCATGCCCCTCAGTCACCTTTGTTCTCCATCATTAGTCTGTTCTTATTTAACTGTTTCTTTCCCTCTTGCCTCAGGCTCAGATCTCAGCTATTCTTTTTTTTTTTAAGTCTTTTTTTTTATTTAGAATTTTTTTTATAATATTATCCCTTGTATTCATTTTTCCAAATTATCCCCCCCTTCCTCCACTCCATGACAGGCAATCCCATATATTTTACATGTGTTACAATATAACCTAGATACAACATATGTGTGTAAATACCATTTTCTTGTTGCACATTAAGTATTAGATTCCGAAGGTATAAGTAACCTGGGTAGATAGACAGTAGTGCTAACAATTTACATTCACTTCCCAGTGTTCTTTCTCTGGGTGTAGTTATTCCTGTCCATCATTGATCAACTGGAAGTGAGTAGATCTCAGCTATTCTTAAAACAAACAAAAAATAAAATCCTTCACTAGAAACTGCCATCCTCTCTATTCACTTTTATCTCTCTTTTTCACAGCCAAATTTTTTAAAGAAGACAAAAAGCTATTTTACTCACTATTTACTCACTTACTGCACTTCTTGTATCTCTCTATCTCTTGTATTCCAGTTTCCTATCCTACCATTTGACTACAGAAATAATGATATTTATTAAGGTTACTAAATGCTTAATTACTTGCAAAATCAGTTGGTCTTTTTCTCACCTGTCATCTTTTTTTTTTTTTTTTTTTACTTTCCTGCGGTTTTTCACAGCATTAATCACCTGGATACTTTCTTCTCTTTATCTTAAGCCACTTTTGTCTCTTGATTTTTCCTCCTACCTGTCTGCCTATTTTTCCTCATTATCTGTTGCTGAATATCCATGTCCATACTATCTGGCATTCCTCCTTCTCCTCTTCTTAATGGAACTCAGATTCCTGTCTTTGGGGCCCTAGATTCTAATAGATAATCTTTCACCTTATCTTTCCACCATATCACTTTCTGTCCAACTCTAAACCAACTGCCCCTCATCTCTTTACTCTCCTTTCCAGCCCTATCTTCCCATATCTGTGTCTTCCCCCACCAGAATGTGAGCTACTTGAGAACAGGGACTGTCTGACTTTTTTCTATTTGTCTCACTCCCATTTAGCATAGTATCTGACACATAATAAGTACTTAATAAGTGGTTTTTTTTTCCCCAGTTATTTATGTAGCCATCTGTAGAGGAACAGAACTCTGAAAAAGTTCTCTGAATCAAGGACAGAGCAGGGTGCTTACAGTTAAGCACCTACTCAGTGTGAGATAATAGTTCTGTAAACATATACTTAATGTGATTTGGTAATGTGATGGTTGCACATGCTCAGTTGCTGTAGTGATGTAATTGTACTGAAGTATTTAAGGGCTGGGAGGACTGGGAGGGAGCCTCTCAGCACAGATACAGTCTCTCTCAGATACAGACATAGAAGAAGAATCCTAGTCACAGACATAGAGAAGACTCCAGACTCCATATTCCAGACTCCAGATTCCATCTTTGACAAGCCTCATGGTGGCTCTCCTACCTTCATCACTTCTCCATCTAAAGACCAAAGCCTATCCAGAGATCCTCCAGAAAGCTAGCCCGAACATTACAGCCATCTTTCCATCCATCCATTCATTCTAGTTCTGTTTCTAAATATCAGTATCTCTCAAGGCTTTGTACCTAAACCACTTCTCTTTCCCCTCTATTTCTTATCACTGAATGATCTAATTACTAAGTGAAAAATCCATTCCTATGGGTTCCATTATCATCTTTATTCAACTATCCAACTATAATTACTCCTCCTGAGTTCTAGTCTTGCTAGCCGTTTGCTTGCTGGACATCGCTGTCTGTATCCTGAGGTATCTCAAATTCAACTTGTCTGAAATGGAATGAACTCATTATCTTAGTCACTGAATCTGTCCCACTTCAAACTTTCCTATTCCTGTGGAAGACACAGTAGCTCATTGTTTCTGAGAATGACCACAGAATGTTCCTTAACTCTTCCTTCTCTTCACCTTTCTTGTTCATTAATTGACTGTCTTGTTGATTCATCCTCCAAGATACCTCTCCTATATGTCCCTCTCTACGTTCAGAGAGGTCACTGTAGTTCAGACACTTACCACTTGTCATCTAAACTATTGAAATAATCTAATTAGTCTCCCTGTTTTTAATCTCTTCTTTCTCTAATCTATCCTCCACATTAATGACAAAATAATCTTCTTAAAGTTCAAATTAGACTATGGCATTTCTTTGTTCAAAAATATTCAGTAGATCTTATTGCTTCTTGGAATTTAATCCTTTACCACCAGTTTCTGGCTGCTTTGCTAAATTTCTTGATACTTTCCTTTACATACTCTTCTATCAATTGACTTGCTGAGGTTCCTCTAACTCAACATTTCAACTTTAAACCTTTCAGCCTCTTCCTTGCAATGCTTTTTTTTTTTTTTTTTTTTTTTTTTTTTAATCATCCCAATCATTTCTCAATGAGTCTCTTCCCAACTGGCAACTAATAAAACCTTCCTTTGCAACAAATAAGTATGGTAATACAAACAATTAACATATTGGCCATATTTTATTTTATCTATAGTGTATCACTTCTCTACTTAGATGTGGGAAGCATGATTTATTCTTCAGTCCTTTGAAATTATGATTAATCCTTAACTTTATTCAGAGTTCATCTCAGGTGCCATTCTTTTGGGAAATCTCAAATTTCTTTAGCGTTAGTACTTTCTCTCTTTATAAACTGTCTTGAATATGTGGTCAATTTGACAATTTGCTTTGCATATTTGTTTCAAATGGCTTTGGTTTTGTTTTTTAGTTGGGAGGTAGTAAGAGAAAAAAATAGACTTTTATTCATTTAAAAAAAAAAAAGATTTTTGTACTTACTTAATCCCCCTGTATAATATAAACTCCTCAAAGGCAAGAAGTTATTTTTTCTTAACTTTTCATCCCAAGTTCCTAGCACAATATCTTATATATAAATGGAGCACTTAATAATGGTCATATTATTGAATTATTGAAAATCAGGAGAGCATTAGGTATTTATGTACTTATAACTTTGTGGATGAACATACTTATATAAAATTATTATCTTGCCATATAGTAAAAAGTTATTTTCAAAGACTGCTTAGCTAAATTTGGCCCTCTCTGAATAGATAAATAATGGAGTTTTGTTTCTCCGCAAATCCCCTGATTCTTCCTATGTTTTCCTTCCCTCTTTTAATTTTCCACTTTTTAAATCATTTTAAAATAGTACTTGCTTATTCAAAATTCATTTCACTATCCTTAATACCAACTTTGTATTGCACATGCAAGATGATTGTAAAATTCTTTAGATATTTATTGCCTAGTATTTAAATATAATGGGGAAAACTTCCTAATAATTAGAGTAAAGTGGAATGTGTTGTTTTGGGAGGTAAGGAGACATCTTCAGACAAAAGTGGTAAAACCAGTTATTGGGCATGTTGTAGAAGGGAGTTTTCATTTAGGTATGGGATGAACTAAACGGCCTCTGAGGCATTTCCAACTCAGATTCTATAATCATGATCCTGACAAAGCCTTGCCCCAGATTTAAAAAGGGGTAATTGTTTTCTCTCATGAAAAGATGGCTGGCTTCTCCATTAGCAGGGTAGTCCCATTATATACACTGTGTAGTTTGTGTCATCTGCTTCCAAAACCATGTTTGATTTGAGTTTTTTGAAGGAACTTGTCACAAACACTACTTTTTTGGTAGGAGAAAACATTAGCCTTGATGAAAGATAGCACTATGGTCTTTCTTCACAGATAAATTACTAAAAGAAACTTTAGCAGTCTTTATGAATTAATAGTGAGATAAAAATAAATACAATTTGTTGGGGTATACACCCAATTGTCCTGGAAGACCGGCATATTCCCTAAAAAAAAAAAATTGGCAACATTACTGAAATGTTCCCATTCCCAAAGGCTTGGAGGGAAGATACAAAGCTCAGGGGTAGATTGTCTTGGCTTTCTTATATCATCTCCCAAGATTTGTTTTTTGTTCCATCCTCACGGCAGATTTTACTCTCTTTTGTGCCAGCACCCTAGTCTGTATGATAGAAATGACTTTACCAGTTGAATAGCATCTAAAAGGAAAAAACAGATAAAATTCAAATTTTTCTCTCTGATCTTTTCCTTTACAAGACTTTGCATTGTATGAACGCCTTTAAGTAGCAAATGAAAAGGCTATAAATTCAAAATTGGGAGACAGTAGACTTTCTGGCTCTTCTTTTTCTCTTAACATACTATACCCTGCCAAACCTCTTTTCTCCTGACATACCTTAACAATTCCAATTTAAAATGAATCACTGGACTTATCAAAGGAACTGTAGCAGAACATTAAAGACAAAGTGGTTGTCAAAGTAATGGAACTTAGCCTACAAGGAGAGGATGTATTTGTCTAATAGATTTTTTTCCCCTCTAAGATTAGGATGAGGATGAGTGTAGGATTTTTTTATAGGATCAAAGAATCCTTTTAGCTGGAATTTGGAGTTTCTGGCCTAGGGACAGGCAGATAAATATTTAACAACCAGCTCCTCCCTTCCCCCAAAAAAGCAAGTGGCACACTTTTAAGTTAAATTTGCTTTATTATCATTTTAACATAATTAACATATTTATTATATAAATAATATGTGTGAGACATTATACTGGCCTCTGAAAGATAGACCCTCAAAGAGGGAAGCTGTCGGTAGGAAAGTAGGAAATAGCTGCAACAGTTAAAAAGTACTTTACCTGAGCTCATATTTACAGCCTAGTATTCCTCACCGTCTAAGATACAGAATTGTTCTCTTTACATGACTTTTAAGTATACCATTCCAGTATTCTGTGACATCTTTTCCTTGATAAAACTACTAACTTGATTTTATCTGATAAAAACATGGGGAGTGGAACATGATATGAATTGCTTTTGGAATGACCCTGGTTCCCCTGAACTCAGTGAGCTATTACTGAAATACTACAGAAATGAGTTTTATCTTATTCACCTGTCCTTTGTATTGTATATTTATTATTTGCATACAGTAGATCTTCTGTGACTTTTAACAAATACTATCAATGGTAATATCTTCTAATATGAAAGGATTGAAAAGTAACTTAAAGGTCTATAGGTATTTGAAGCATTTAGGGGTTCTGAACAACAGATAGATATTGGTGATATAACTGTTTTTTTTAGTTCAAATGAAAAAAGGTCCAAAGTATTTATCTGAATTAGTATTTTATTTTTTCAGACTGATTTTAAGCATAAGCATTTTTGAGTTGAAGCTGTAAAGAAAAAGTAGCTAAAGAGAATGTTTTAGGATGAGTATAAATATCAATATTCCATGTTCAAGGATAGTTGCTTTTAAGTGTTCATGAGTTAAGTGTTCATGGAGTTAAGAATTAACTTATATTTATTTGCTGTTTCAGTTAACTATGTCCATAGTTTGCGTTTCACTGTGCTTTGATAGGTGATGTGGAGGATATGAGAAAATAGACATCAAGAAAAAAATGATAGAAAGGAGAGTCTCCAGTAAAATTATGTAGAAAAAATACTAAAGTCTTATGTTTGCAAGTATAGTCTAGATCTTTGGAACTTAATACCAAATTGTGTTTTAATGCCAGAACAGATAATGGGATAGTAAAATAGAAATTGGTAGAACAGTAAGTACAAAGATAAGCTAAAGTACATTGAAGATCTAAGTCCAGAAATAGCACAAATCACAATTGACTTTTTTTCCCTTAGTTTACTAATACATTAAGTATTCTCTCTCTTTTTTTGCCAGTTTAATCACATAATTCATTTCAATTCAAACATTTATTAAGTGCCTGCTATATGTACAACTGTATGCTAATCACTGGGGAGCTATCTCTTGAATTGGATCTCATTGAAGAACACAAACAAAATAATCCCTGCCCACAAGAAATGGTACCTCATTCAAAAAACAAAACAAAACAAAACAACAACAACAACAAAAAAAAACATTCATTGGGACCCAAATATAAGGAAAAAGTGATGCAAGTTATTTCAAAAGGAAAAGAGTACTAACAACCATAAGTTGTTAAACCAAAAAAAAAAAAAAAAACCAAGTAGTTCACTGGTTCTGTCCATGAAATAGCTATTACTTCCTTTTTAAAAAGTTTTAAAATAATTTTTATTTGCCAGATATATGCATGGGTAATTTTACAACATTGACAATTAATAAACCTTTTGTTCTAATTTTTCCCCTCCTTCCTCCCCCCATCATGGTAGGTTGACTAATACATATTAAATATGTTAAAGTCTAAATGAAATACAATATATGTATACATGTCCAAACAGTTGTTTTGAATATCTATTATTTTCTTTAGCATTACCTGTGAATGGAACAGGTTAAGAAATACTCCTCTGTAGGCACTCACAAAGTGGGGTCCCCACAAAGTTGTGGGTCATTTTCTATAATTCATTGCAATAATCATCTTTCTTTTGCCCTTCTGACAAAAGCAGCATTTTTAGACTGTTTTGTTTATGTTTTGATTAAGTTGTTTCTTTCACTTTTATGAAAATAATATAATATCTCTTTGCCTCTTAGAATAATTTGACTACAAACGGCTCAACGGCTTTCTAAGGACAATTCAAAAATTCTCACTATTAAGGAACAAGTGACATTGGTAAGATTATTTTGCTAAAGGTATTTTCCCCTCTTTGCTTGTGTTTCTCAATACCATATTGATCTGAAAATGTGTTGACTTAAAAAAAAATGTGTTTGCTATTTATTTATTTCATAAAATAGAATGAAGATGGTTCAAAGCCCATTAGACCAGATCTGTTTAGTTCAATTCAATCCAACAAACATTTATGAAATTCCTTCTGTGTCCTGGCTATCCACTGGGGCTGGAAACACTGAAAATAACATAGCCCTTATCTTCAAGGAGGTTTCATTCAATTGTGATTGAAGGGATGGAGGGGTATACAGGTGAGAAAATATAAATTAATTTGAAAATAGAGAGACATAACACCTGAAGAGATTAAGGAAATCTTCATGGAAAAGGTGATATCTTAAGCCTGGAATGGAACAAAGGCTTTTCCGAGGCAGAGTTGAACTCCTTCGCATTCCACATATGTGAAATGCCAAATTCTGGAGCAGCAGTTAGTTCATTTTGGCTGGAACATTGAATATGTGATGGAGTAATATGAAATTAGACTCAGAGTAATTGGGAGCCCAATTGTAGAAGGCCAGGATTCGTGAGTTTATAACTTATCATAGAGGCATTAGAGTAGAGGTCTAGAGTCAAAAAGATTTTCAGGAGGACAGTAACATAGTGAAACATGTGCTTTAGTAAAATTATTTTAGGAATGGTATGAAAGATTGATTGGAAATAAGAAAACCAGTTAGGACCATATTATATTAGTCAGGATAAGAGGTAATGAACTAGAGGCCTGAACTGGAGGGCTGGCTATGGGAATGGAGAAAAGGGGATAGATGTGAAAGACTGTGCAGTTAAACTACAGGATTTAGCAACTAATGGGTGGGGCGGCAGAAGAAGGAAGAAGAAAGAAGTCTAGGATGATTTGAAAATTCAGTGTAATGAATATAGTTTTATACAGAGGGATCTCTGACTTACCCTCAGTGCCTAGTGAATTTAAGGAGAAATGTTATCCTTTTGAAAAATTTAAAGGATACATATGATAAAATTATCCAAGGTATAGCTGAGTGTTAAAGTGACATTCCAGAAAGTCCCATTTCAGCTGTCATTGTGGTGTAGAAGTTAACCTTAGATTCTCAGAAATTATGTTAGTAGAGCACAAATTCTAATGGGTCTTTTAACTGGAAAGACTTAAAAATAAGGGCTTATTTTTCAGTTTACCTAAGTGTAAATATGTTTATCACTTAGAGTTTGGCCTATTAACACTCAATCATTCAACATTTTTTAAGTGTCTAATTACATGCCAAGCTAAGAAACTGAGAGCATGAAGCTTAAAGACTTGAAGGAAACAGTCTGTACTCAAGGAGTCTAAATTCTATTGGGGGGGGGGGGGAATATAGCCTATATAAATATAGACTGAATAAATATATACAGACCAAATGCAAAATAAAAATATAAAGTAGTCAAAGACCAGATAGTTAGTGAGGGAGAGATGGAAGACATCAACATTAGATACAATCAAGAAGAGCATTTGCATCTTAAAAGAAGTTAAAGATTTGGGTGGGGGAAAAAGTTTTCTTTGGCCATAAATGATGACAGATTAAAACACAAAATGGCCATGTGACCCCTTTCTGCTCCCAGAATGAAGTCAGTCAGGTGGGAGAAAAAGTAGCTAATAGTGCTAAGAATCACGAAGCCCTTAGTTAACTAGTGGTGCTTTTTACAATTGATCATATTGTTCCAAAGAATCCAGTGTCCTAATAAAGGCACATCTAACATTAACATTCTTGGAATTACTCAGAATAAGTGCCAAAGGATTGCATAGGAGGACAGAATATCCTCACCAATGACTTACAGGTTCCCAAAAGTACCAGAGAGTGAAAAGTTCTGTTTCCCTGCTCATAGTGTGGAAAATTGTTTAAAATCTAAGAAGTAGTCTTTCGCTTGCCTTCTGGCTTGGTTTTCTTTTGTGAGGCTGGGTAACTAGTACTATTCAGTTCTGTTGTACCTTTGCTATTGGCCATTGCACAGAAACCTAGTGCCATAGCTGCTTTTCCTGTAAGCTGATGTTCTATTTATTGTGCTATCCAGAAAGAGAAAATATCATTCTATTAAAATTAGAACAACTTCAAAATTAGTAGAATAGGAAATAGCCAGATACAAACATTATTGCTATATTCCTATCTCATTTTGTTTCAAATTTAGGCTAGATAAATGGACATAACCAAAATATACTTACATTTTTTTTACTATCTCCTGGGAAATTTTGGCAAAAATTCCATTTCCCTCTCCCTGAAATTATAAAGAAAGAGACAATTAAATGGGCCTGGCAATTTGAATTTTCTTTTAAAAATATGAGAAATACTGAAACAGGTCACAGAGAACTCAGGCAAAGACTGTATTGTCTAATTTTAAACTAAAAGTTTTTGGGGGGAGAGAGAGGAAATACTTCAGGCAGTAAAAGCACTTTGGCATTTTCAAAGATATATTTTCAGAGTGCACACTCAGTAAATACCTATTACTTAAGGCTATTTTTGTAATATCTTTAAGCAGAAGCTCATAGCATTCCTCCATTCTGAAAAGACTTATAATAGTAGCAACATGTTACTCCTGCCCCAAGGTATGAGCACTCACATATTACTCACATATTATATAATCTGATAGAACAAATTTCCCTTTTGCCATTCTTTTGTTCATAATTTGTCTTGATATTTTTCCCCAGAATGAATTTCAATATTTCTATGATAATAGTCTATTGGTATTTGGTAAAAATCTAAATATTTTCCATATAATATTGGCATTTGAAGAGATCTCAGGAAATCCAGTCCAACCTGTATTTACAAGGAACTAACAATATTACAGACTACAAGTAGCCATCTAAATTCTACTAAACAAGAAATCAATTACTTCCCAAAATAGTTAATTCTATTTTAGTACTATTGCAATTGTTAGAAAGGTTTTCCTGACTGTATGTCAAATGTTTTTTTGTTTTGTTTTGTTTTTTAACTTTTTTTTTTTTCTTTCTAAGTAATTTGCCCAGGGTCACACAGCTAGGAAGTGTTAAGTGTCTGAGATCAAATTTGAACTCAGGTCCTCCTGAATTCAAGGCTGGTGCTCTATCCACTGCGCCACCTAGCTGCCCCCTGTATGCCAAATGTTGCCTCTTTTGAATCCCCTTCCTTGTTTGGGGTACTGCTCTCTAGAATAAAAGAACAAGATTAGTCTTTCTTCTACATGATAGTCTTTCAAATACTTTTAATACTACTGTTATGAGGTACATTGGAATTGCCACTGTATTTGAAGAGAATTTGTATTCTTATCCCAGCTCTATTATTGACTTGCTAGTAGTGTGATTTTGGGCAATGATTAAATCATTCAGTTTGCAAATATTTATTAAACAACTATATGTGAGGTTACTACTTTAGGTTCTGGGAGTACAAAGACAAAAGGTAAATAATCTCTTCCCTCAAGGAACTTATATTCTATGTGAAAGACAATGAACATTTACATATGTAATTATATGAAATACAAAGAAAGAAGATATCTCTGCAGCTGGGCAGACCAGGAAAGGTCTCATGCAGAAAGTGATTGCTACCATAAGTCTTAAAGGAAAATAAAGATTCCAAGAAGTAGACGTGAAAAAGGACCTTATGCCAGATATAAGGGGGTTCAAAACAGAGCTGGGAGATGATGTGTGTGAAGAACAAGGTCAATATAGCTGTATTGTAGAATCTATAAAGGGGGGAGTGGTGTTCAAGAAAGCTGGAAAAGGCCAGGTTGTAAAGAGCTTTAAATGCCAGGACAGAGAAGTTTATATGTGATCCTATAGATAATTGGAAGTCAATAGAATTTTTTAAAGGCAAGGAGATGAGACTGACTTGATTGATCCTTCATTTTTGGAAATTTTTCATAGCAATGATGTTGAGGATGGATTGGAATGGGAGAAGCACCTTCTATATGCCAGACCCCATACTAAGCTCTTTACAGATATTATTTAATTCTCACAACCATCTGGGAGCTAGGTGCTATGATTATCCCCATTTTATAGTTGAAAAAAATGAGAGAGAGTTTCAGTGACTTGGCCAGGATCATACAGGATCTGGAATTGGATTTAAACTCAGGTCTTCCTTACTCCAGACCAAGCACTCTATTCATTGACCTTCTAGCTAGGTATAAAATGCCTATAAAATAAAATTAAAAATAGTACTTGGGGATTATCACCAAAAGAGGGTCAGAGGATGATTAGTTGAAATTCGGGAGGGAAAAGCAAGAACATTCCAGGCACAAGTAACAGTGAGCCAAAGAGTTCTAGTGAAACAGAGAAGAGCAATGCTTGGACTATAGAGTGCATAAGGGAAAAAGTCATATGAAATGAGGTTGGAGAGTGGCACAAAATTTTGAAGGCCCACAACTGCCAAACAAAAGAAGATTGAACTTTAAGCAAGAAAGGCAATAGGGAGACTAAAGATTTTTAGGGGGGAAAAAACGAGTGATATGACCAGATCCATACATAATGAAAATAAGTCTGATGATAATATGAAAGGTAGAATGGTAGGATAGAGGTGAAAAGACCTGTTAAGAGGCAATGACAGTAGTTTGTCTGAGTGGTGATGAATACTAATATTAGGAAGGTTGTAATAAAAATAGATAAGAGAAAAACGGGATGGAAAAGAGATATAAAAAGAGGAGCAATAGAACTTAGTAACTAGCTGGAGATAGGATAAAGTTATAAGATTAGAAATAAGAGGAGGTAAAGCAACAGACTTTCAGACATGGAAAACAGACAGTGTTGTCATGAGCAGAAGTTTTGATCAAAAGGAGCTCAGATAGAGGGAGAGATGTTATGTTCAAATTTTAAAATTTAACATTCATTTGGCATTGGCCAGCAGACAGAGATAAAGAGAAGCGGGATCAGAACCAACAGAAATATCAGAACTAGAAATTATTCAGAGAATCATCTGGATAAATATGGTTGAACTTAGGAGAGTAAATGAGATTCCCAAGGAATAGAGAAGAAGGCCTTAGGGGAAAACCTTAGGAGAACATTGCCAGAGGGAGTCCAGAGGAGAACAAAAGAGAAGTCAATGAAATAGGCACATTTAGAAAGCTAATATATATGCATTGCTTTGTGTCACCATGTTAACTATCACTGAAATCCATAGTTTGTCTCAAGCATCAAAAGTTGGGATCAACAAAAAAAGAAGACTTACTTGCTAATATTCATATTAGCATTTTACTGGGTAAAGGACATGTGAGGAACAAATATGCCATTCCATTTCTCAACTATGCCAGAGGTTCCAATACCCTCAGAATATGAGATCCACAATGGCACAAATGCTGGCAGAGTTTTTACCAACCTAAAAATGCCTAGATTCTGCTTGGAATCCATTATCCTTGACTGAAGTGATCTACTTGTTAGTACAAGCCTTTTTTGCCCTTTTATGTATTTTGAGTCAATCATAGCAATGACTAAATAGAAATTGAATATTATAGCATAGATTAGTATAAATGTCTTGCCCGAGCCTAAGAGAATAAGGTATAATTACACTGGCATTGTATAAGTACAGGAGACAGAAATGCATATGAGCATCAAAAAGCATTCCAAAATCATTGAAGCTGTGGTTTGCCATTGAATAGTTCCCATAGACTTCCCCAGGCCATGCTAATGAGACCCCTGGACTGGCACATTTTGTGTGCATTCAAGTGCCATATCAATACCAGCTCTTTTTGAGGGAGTATGATGGGGTTTTCTTGGCAAAGGTCCTAGAGTGGTTTGACTTATCCTTCCCCAGGTAATTTTACAGATAAGAATACTGTTGGAAACAGGGTTAAGTGACTTGCCCAGAGTCACAAAATAAGTGCATCAGGCCAGAGTAAAACTCAGGAAGATGAGTCTTCCTGATTCCTGGTTTGGCACTCATTTCCTGCATCCCCCTAAGATACCCTGAATCCTATTACTGCTGTTTACTAGTTCTGTAACTATGGGCAAAATCGAGTAAACTCTCTTGAATTTGTTTCCTTATCTCCAAAATAGTGTTTTGAGGTTTGCAAAGTACTTACCTTATATTATTATTATTATTGTACTTTTTTTTTTATAACATCCCTATCAGGTAAATATGCTTATCTTAATTTGACAGTGAGGAAACTGGGAGATTGCCTGGGGTCACCTCTTAGATGAAAGATTGAATCCCCATGTCTCCTGACTTAAGGCCCAGCAGTCTTTCTACCACCTTATAGTTCCTCTCCATAATAATACCTGAAGATACCCACCTTTCTGTTTTGTTGTAAAGGGTTTTATAAACTGGTACATAAATTCCATGTGTTATTAGAAAAAGAATGTGGTCTTTGAAACCAAGGGCAGAGTGCCTGCCCAGAGAGAGGGAATGGCCCAGAAGTGAGAGAAGTCTGGGGAAAGGCCCTTGGTTTGGCAATAAAGAGCTCCTTCGAAGATGGTCATGTCAGGAGAGTGCTAAGGTGGAAGCTGGATTATAAGGAGCTAGTAAAAAGAAGTCTGTGAGAAAAACACTGAAGGTATAAAGTTAGCTTTTTCTAAATGTTTGGTAATTATTGGGAAAGGAAAAAAGAGATGATGTTTGCAAGAGAGACAAAGGCCAAGGGAAAGGTTTTTTTTTTTTTTTTTTTTTTTTTTTTTTTAGGATTCAGGGGGACCTGAGCATGACTGAAGAGAGTGTTGAAATTAGGACTGCTGCTATCTCATTGGCATGGGCCTAGGTCACTCTATTGGCCCTTATGTTAATCCTTAAGAAAGTCTCACCATGCTACTTTGGTGAGATTAAAACTTGACTTTTCTCACTGTGACCTGAAAATACCAAACTCCTGACCATCCTTTTATTGTATACTTCTTTTCCACAGGCTCAAGATGAATGCAATGCTAGAAACCTCTGAGCTGCCTGCTGTGTTTGATGGGGTAAAGTTAGCTGCTGTGGCGGCTGTACTCTATGTGATTGTCAGATGTTTGAATCTCAAGAGCCCGACAGCCCCACCTGACCTCTACTTCCAGGACTCTGGGCTATCTCGATTTCTGCTGAAGTCCTGTCCCCTCCTGACCAAAGAGTAAGTAATTCCTGCAATCTTATCCTAAGCTGTATTGCTTGTATTTCCAAAGAAGACTGAAGTGAAACCTAATTTACTTATGTGCTTTGAAACTAAGTTGACTTATGTACCGTAGAAAGCAAAAAGAGTTGATCATTATCTCTGATTTTAAATATGGGACTTTTTGAGGCCACTAGTGGCCACCAACATTTTGATATTTCAACACTTAAATTAGAAATAGAAGTAATGAAGTCTTTTCTCCTCCTCCTCTCTTCTATAACAAGGTGATATTATCAGTGTCAGGGACTTCACAAAAAAAATAGTGGTATTTTAGGAGCCAAAATAAAGCTAGGGTATTTATCAAATTCACCATTTCCTGCCCTAGTTGGATGAAATGATCATAAATATTGAGCAAAAAAGCCATCTCTGCCCAAAGTATTTGAATGAGAAAAAAGCTCAGACATACTGGGTACTTGCCAGTTCTCTTATGGGAAAATGTATCAAGATTCCATTAGCTAATGAGAACATTTGTTATTAAATCCTGACAGGTTGTGTGAAACCCCAAATGAACTAAGCCTTTTTTCCTTTAATTTATGTTTGAGAAAAGGGAGGATATTTTAAATTATTTGGAGGTTGGATTAGAGCCTCTGCTGTGGGCAGCCTTGGATATGATTCATACAGGAGAAGGGACTGCCATTTTCTGTGGTTGAGTATTTATAAGAAACTTTGAAGAACAATGATATCTCATCCATCTCAATAGAATTTCTGTAGTATTCAGTGTTCTATTTGTCAAGATAGATAGAGATGTTGGCATAGGAAAAGCAGGTTGAATTCCCAGACTCACAACAGAGAGCTTGATCCTAGTGTTTGAATCCTGTTTGATAAGTTCAGTTCATGCTCAGATGTTATATCATAATACAAATTTCTAATTACTTCATAAAATGATTTCCTTATCTGTGCCTACTGATTAGAACCTTGTTATATCTAAAGTTCAGTTAATGGTTTTTTTTCCCCCAATACATTAGATGCCACTCCAATACTCACTTTTTTAGAAAACAAACAAACAAACAACAACAACAACAAAAAAAAATGGTGCTTCTGGCTTTATTTTTTTTCCTCCTTTTTATTTATATGACTTTTTTTTTTTTTTTTACCAATTTTAAAATAATAAATCACAGAATTTTAATGTGAGAAAAGGGACTCATATATAACATATTGCTGCATATGATCAAATAAGAAAAGTTTTTATTTTAGCTGTTTACTTCAGCACTGTAAGGATCTGTGATTTTGTTTGTAGACTTCTGGTTTCTCCACCAACCAGGGTTGTTACTCTAGTATACCTTAATAGTGGTCTTAGTGAAACACAGTGTGTCATCATCTTTCTGGTAAGGAACTTGTCAACATTTAGCTTGAGTGGGCCTTAGAGAACAGGCTAGCTATATATGTCACCAGGTCCATACTTTGTTAGGACTTCCCAGAACTTCTCTTCTGCTAATGGTAGGGCGTCAATAGAGTTTTAATGTATAACAAATAAACTCCAGATATTATTTTAGAAAACAAAAGTTTGTGGGAAACCCATGTTAGCCCTTTGGAGGCTGGTACATAGGGAGCTATCATGCGGTTTCCCTGGGAAATTCACTGTGTTTTAGGCTAAATCAAACTCTGAACCCAGAATTTTAAAACCATGGGAATAAATTTCCTGAGAACCACTTTCCCCCTAAATTATTGACAGATTCCAACATAAAAGTTTTCATCCATTTTTTTCCACTTTTCATTTTGAAAGGTAGAAATTGAAGATTCAGGGCTTCAAGCTGTGTCTTTTTTCTTTTAAGCAATGTAAGAAAAAATGTATTTTAAATACTTGTCATTTTTAATTCCTTATCAAGTACTTCAAGATTATTGATTATCTTCATAACTTATGTCCCATTTTCTTGGGGTAAAGTAACAGGTTCTTCTGAAACAAAAGGCTAAGAAAATAGGAGTGCAAAAAAAAGTAACCAGATATCAATACAGAATATTAATATATTTTACATCATATGGAATCTGGATAATACATAGAATATTGAATTAGATTATAGTTCCTGATGAATAAACTGAATTAAGGCAAGCTTACCAACCCAAGCATTAGGTTAGGCAAATATTAAGCTAAAGACATTAAAAATGCTTTTTGCAAAAAACAAAACAAAACAAAAAAACTTCTCTTTTCCCCCACTCCTAATTTAAAGAATGTTGCTTCATGAGTTACAATGACATTCACATCACTAAAGATCAGAATTAAGTAGTGGATGTTTTCTCCATATCCATATCATTACTGATTTGTATGAGAAATGAATATTTCCTATGTAAGAAGAGGCTCCATACCTAGCTTCTTATGGACAGACTTCCAGAAAAAGATAAATGTATTTAAAGCTCTGTAAGTTTATATGCAGAACATTATTAATTTCCATTCACTCATGATTAATTAGAGGAAGGTAGGGGAAAACTGCTATTGCCCATTTTCTAGCATAATAGATAAGATTTGATTAGTTACTAATTGTTCAGAATGTAAAGGAAGCTGAGTAGGCTTCTTTCTTCCAATAACAAAGATTTTAAATGCTGTAATTTTTCTCATATGTCCCCTTTTTAGGCACATTTGTTTTATGAGTCTGAAGGGCAGAGATGACCCTGGTTACTGATAACATACAGATAAATATACTTTCTATAGTGATCTATGCTGGTTCCATTGAAATGGTCTTCATCTACCTTAACTAACTCCCACCCCCACTCTTCCCTTTCTGACGTGGAGGTGTCCTTTGATCCCTTTAGCAATAAAGATATTTGAAGAGAGAGAAAAGCTATGTGAACCAATTGCATAGTTACTGGCAAATTGCCATTTTAACTTCAAGTTAGGTTAGGTTTGGGTGTTATTCTGGATCTGCAACTGCACTAATATTTGCACTGGGGGGGGGAGTTGTTTGTGATTTCAGACATGTATTTAATGAATAACTCAACAATTAACTTTTAAAACTTTTTTAAATTATTAAATTTTTGTTATTATTGAAGATTGCTTTGTCTTTATGGTGAGATAGCATTGAAACAGTTAAAAACCTCTAATACTCAAGCATAAATTTCTTTGTAAAAAGTGACCAAAGGAAGAAGTTTTAACCCCTTTACATTTTAGAATAGTTATTTTAACCTTTCTTGCTCTTTGTCCTGTCAGCCCTACTAAACATTAGGATTTAATTACTAAAATGCCTAGTTTGAAGACAGGGCCCACTAAGGGCCAGCTTTTCCCAACTTTGGGGTCCAGCTCAGGACCCAGATCAGAATTTGAGCCTTCAAATTAGATTTTCATCTCATATTCCTTCATATGACTGGTGCTTGCCCAAAGCCAGTTTCTCCTTATAACATGACCACATCGTTATGGCCATGACAGTTTTTTGAAACAAGGACAGGAAGCTTTTCTGGCATAAGTACTCAATCTAACAGTTAAATCACAAAAGACTTTCTAAAGGACCAGACATGCTTATAGTCTTTTTCACTAACAAATCCCCTTCCAGGTTTTGAAATGGCAGTGATGACACTTAAAATAAAATTGCTGTTCTTGTTCAGCACTACCCACTTTGAAGAAACAGTTCTGCTGAACTAAGAACTGAATAAAAATGTATCTTATTTTACCATCCTCATGTTAGAAGAAATTTGCAGGAATGTGAAAGAAACTGAAAGGGAGTTTGTTTAAATTCTTTTGTGTATGACATTAAAACTTTTTAAAAAGTTAACTTTGCATGGGAAAGATAAAGTGTTTAAGTTACAAATGAATTAGTTTATGAGTAAGTGAAAAAGTCTGATTAAATAGAATGGTATTAATCTCTTGTGCTAATAGATGAATATATATTTAGACTTAGTAATTAATTTTTTGTTCTCATATGTTTAATTTGGGATGAACAGATCAAGAGTCAGCTTAAAATTAAGTTTCTTAATACCTATCAGAAATGTGACATAAAAAAACTAATGGATAAAGAAGACAGGAAATCTGGTTTCTAGCTTCATCCCTGATATTAACTTGCTGTGTGATCTTATCTTCCAATTTTCCTGGATCTCAGTTTCCCCCTTTGCTAAATAGCATGTTTCAAAGATCTCTTCCATTTTGAAAATTTCATGATCCTAGTGATATAAGGTTTATTAGCTATTAGCAGAAAAGTACCTATCTCTATTCTTGCTTCCTTTTAGAGAAGGGGACTGAGACGTTACTAATACAAAAGATGAGGCAAATATGAAGATATGAAGATGAGATAAGACTTCCTAGTAAGACACAAGTTGAATGGAGCTGGTGTAGGAAACCTGATTATGCCATGAGTGCAAATCCTATTTAGATCCTTAAAAGAAATGAGGAAAAATGATTGTCTATGTTGCTTCAGACTTCCAAAGTTATTTTGGAGGTGGAGGAGCCATGTATTAATCTAAACACAGGATTTAAGTGACCCTAATTGACTTATCTTTACTTCTCTTTTAATATTTTTGTCAGAGATACTGTCTTGAGTAGTATTTCTGACATGAGGAGAATAGTTAAGCCACAAAATTGTGCAGAAAATAAAATATTCAATAAAGTATTCTCAGCATGACCTAAGGGAGGGCCCATGAAGGGGTCAAAACTGGACAACTTTCTCAGCTACTATTAGAATAAATGTTCTTATCTTGGAAAAATCATTCTGTAGGTAAGGAATTGAGATTAGAGGCCTAACAGCTACAGCACTTAGAACAGAAGTCTTAGAGGGCTTCCTATAGATACTCCCCTTATGACTCAAGACCAAAGTATGTTTGGATTGCAGACAGATTGAGCCTCTGTTCTTCTTGGTGTTGAGAATGAGCAAATTCAGGACTGGTGGCAAAAAGGACTTTACTCTGCCATTAAAGGGAAAGCCAGGTTACTACTTTCATAGTGCCTACTATCTCACACATTGTAGGCATTTAAACTCAGGCAACTTTGAAAGACTTAAAAACTCTGATCAATGCAATTACCAACTATGATTCCAGAAATCTGCTGATGATATGTGCTGCCCATCTCCTGACAGATGATCCTGACAGATATTATAGATTTGAAATGTAGAATTAAGCATATATTTTTGTATTTGGACAACATGGAAATTTGTTGCTTTTGACTGTATATTTTTTGCAAGGACTTTGTTTTTTTTTTTTAAATTAAAATGCATAGGAAGGAAAGAAGATTAATGCCTGCTAATTAAAAAAAATGAATCAAGATGCAAAATATACTTACAGACTAACTGACTGGTGCTATTAATTCAATTTGTTATCCCTGAGATCTTGTACAAAAGCACTTTATATCCATGGGTCTTAGTTTCTTTATTTATAAAATGGAAAGGTTGAACTAAGTCATCTCTTAGGTCATGCTCTGATATTCTATCATTTCTTCCCCATTTAGCACATAGCAAAGCACAAGTATGTATATCTATGACTTTTTTTTTTTAGCACTAACCATAAAATACATGAGTATTTATAATAGGTGAATTAAAACACTTGGCTGCTTTGAGCTCATCAAAGGTCAAACTATTCCAAGTTATATATTTACCCAATAATACATCAGTCCTTATGCTCATACAAGTTAGGAAGAATGCATTTGAAGAGAGAGAACAGTTTGGTGATTCTGTTAGACAAGGCCTACATTTTAAAAACTGTGCCTTTCTGCCTACTGTGTTCCACAAATAGTTGTAGGTGTTGGTCTGTTTTTGGCAGTGTTGTGTGTGCTTTGGAAAGGAATATAGTGCAGTTTTCCAGCCTGTGAAACAACAGTGTTGATCAGTAGAGCTTTTGGGAGTTTCTTGTTTGTATATTTGGAACATTTCCATCCCTATAACTAGAATGTTTTGAGGGTGAGGAACTCTCTTTTTTAAAAAATCTTGCACAAACAAAACCAATGCAACCAAGATTAGAAGGAAAGCAGAAAGCTTGGAAACAATTTTTTATGACCAGAGTTTCTGATAAAGGTCTCATTTCTCAAATATATAGACAACTGAGTTAAATTTTTAAGAATGCACGTTATATTGAAAATGGTCAAAGGATATGAACAGGAAGTTTTTAGATGAAGACATTAATACTATCTATTGTCATATGAAAAAAAAAATGCCCTGAATAACATTTGTTGATTAGAGAAATGCAAATCAAAGTAATTGAGGAATCACTTTATATCTATCAGATTAGTTAATATGACAGAAAAGGAAAATGATATATGTTGGAGAAGATGTGAGAAAATTGGAACACTAATGCATTGTTGGTCGAATTGTGAACTAATCCAACCATTATGGAGAACAATCTGGAACTATACCCAAAGGACTATCAAACTGTGCATCCCCTTTGATCCAGCAGTGTCTCTACTGGATCTGTATCACAAAGAGATCATAAAAGAGGGAAAGGAGCCACATGTACAAAAATATTTATAGCAATGCTTTTTGTGATGGCAAAGAATTGGAAATAGAGGGTCTGCCCATCAACTAGAATGATTTAACAAGCTGTGGTATGTGAATGTAATAATACTATTGTGCTATAAGAAATGATGAGCAGACTGATTTAAAAAAAAAAAAAACCCGGAAAATTTTGCTTGAACTGATGGTGTGTGAAGTGAGCAGAACCAAAAGAACATTCTACATAGTAACAGCAACATTGTGCAATGATCAATTGTGATAGACTTAAGAATGTAGCGATCCAAGATAATTCCAAAAGACTCATGAGAGAAAATGCCACCCATATCCAGAGAAAGAACTAAGGACACTGAATGCCGATCAAAGCATACTATTTTCACTTTGTTGTTATTGTTTTTTCTTTTTAATATTGTTTTTCCTTTTGTTCTGACTTTTTCACATGACTAGTGTGGAAATATGTTTATCAGACTGTACGTGTATAATCTATATCAAATTGCTTACTGTCTTGGGAATGGGCAAGGAGAAAAGGAGAAAATTTTGGAACTTAAAATCTTATACAAAATGAATGTTGAATACTATCTTTACATGTAATTGGAAAAAATAAAATACCAATGAATTAAAGGGAAAAAGGAGAAAAAATCTTAAGGTTCAACTTAATATTTGGGTGATATTAATCATTTCCTACTCTAGTGAGAGGCAGCAGGATAAGGAGGATTCCACTAGATCCAGAAACAGGAAGGTTTTCATTTAAATACTGAATCTAACACTTAGCAACTGATCAAATCACTTCACTCCTTTAGCCTCAGTTTCCTCAACTGTAAAATGGATAATAAAAGTAGAGGAGTGTTGTGAAGATCAGATGAGATAATTTGTTTAAAGTATTTTATAAATCTTAAAGAGCTACATAATGAGTTGTCATTATTATTTATATTATTACTCTATACAAGTCCATTAAAATGTACAATCCTTGAGCACAGGAACTATTTTCTCCCTCCTCTGTAACCTGTAGCCCTCTGGCCTTCCATTTCTAGCTTGGGACTTGAACCCAGGTCTTCTGACTCCAGGGATAGCTGGGTGGTACAATAAATTGGATGCCAGATTTAGCGCCCTAGACTTACAATTGGGAAGATTTTTCTTCTCGAGCTCAAATCTGGCCTTGGACACTTAGTAGCGAAGTGACCCAGAGAAGTCACTCAACCTTTTTTAACCTCAGTTTCTTCATCTATAAAATGGTGACCCACTCTAGTTTCTCTGCCACAGAAACCCCCTTTGTGGTCACAAAGAGTAGAACACAATTGAAATGACTGAACAACAATTACAAACTTCTTTCCCCAAATGTCACGCATGCTCTTTGCGTTATATCATCCTGCCTTGAGGATTTAACAATTGGATTTAATAATTAGGGGGATTTAAAAGTTGGAGGGAGCAATTTCAGGGCTAAATGGTAGGATAGGAGACAAGCATTATTGCAGGGGATGGAGAAGAGAATGGTAAGGAAATTAAGAAAGTGAATATATGTAGACTACTCTTTTAAAGTGTTTTAGCACTCATTTGAAAGGTGGGAGACACGATACTGTCTTGAAAGATGGAAAATAGTGGCCCCAAGCTGACCACAGAGAATGAAACAGGTTTTTCTTTTTCCTTCTATTTGCTTACTCTTATCTTCCCCCAGATTTCCAATATACAGAAAGAAGAGACCTTGGTAGCTTTTTTTTTTCTTTTTTTTTTTTTTTAAAGGACTGTTACCCAAAAGAATAAATAGAAGGGTAGATGCTATATCCAGGAAATGTCCAAGCATATGAGGCTTGAAGAAGTTCATTCTAGAAATGTAACTGAAGCAAAAGAAAAAAAATGTATCTAATGACAGGAATGCCTCAGTAAGAAAGATATAGCTACCTACAGTAATTCAATTGCTTTGAAATCTCTCATCCCCTAGAAACCATAATCAGAAGAAAAACAGACTTTGGTGAGTAGGAGGAGAGACCATGTGTGGAGAGGATTGTGTTGTGATAGGTCTAACTCCATAATTTAGACTTAAACTTTTAATTCATTTGTATAAGAAACCCCTGAGGAGGAAATTCTTTTCAACAAATGCTGATTGACACCTGTTCTGCAATCTATTGTCTTAGAAGAATTTATTGTCTTAAAAGTGACTATGTCATTGACCCCTTTGACAGTCTAGCAAAGGCCATGGATCTTCCCTTAGAACAATGTTTTTAAGTGCATAAAATACACATGAAATATAGTTATCAAAATGGTAAGGTTCAAGTTCACAGATAATTTGAAATCTATTCCCAGATCTTTTGGGGAGACTATGGGAGTCTCCCTTATGATAAAAAGCCAATGTCTTAAAAAAAAAAAGTTTGGGACACTGAGTAAAGGACTTGCACAGTAGCATAGCTATTCCTCATAGTCCCAAATACTTACAGTATATTAAAATGTTGAAAGAAATGCCATAATTAAAGCTTTTACTGGAGTTTTTGGTGAAATTTTGTTTGTTTTTGGTGAGGGAATTGGGATTAAGTGACTTCCTCAGCATCAGATAGCTAGTGTTTAATTATCTGAGGTGACATTTGAACTCAGGTCCTCCTGAGTCCAGGACTAGTGTTCTAGCCCACTCTGCCATCTACCTGCTCCTACAAGTTTTTCTTTAAACCACGGACGTTTGGGTACTTGTTGCCATTTGCTCTTTTACTTAGGTCAATCCTGTCTACAAAGAGAAAAGATGTTACTGCAAGTTTTAAAAAGCTGAAAAAAGGGAATAAATGCTTTGTTGATTTCTTTCACTGGTACAGATTTTATATGTGTATATATATATATATATATATATATATATATATCTCACAAAGAAAAGATTCTCTAGTGCCAGGACTGACAGAAGCCAGATTCAGCTAGTCTTAGAAGGCTATGGGCTTAGAGGCCTTGAGAAGGATGAGAGGGAGTAGGGAGCTGAATATAAAAGAGTAACTGCCCAGGAAAAGAGAACAGCATGAGGGATGAGTTGGGGGTGAGAGAAGATAAAGCACACACATGGGAAGAACAATGGATTTGCCCAGCCTGAGATTCAACTGCTAATGAGAACACTTGGGAAAGTTGGGTGAAGAGTCAAAAAGCTTAGGATCATGTGTATTTTAATTTGATCCAAGAAACAATTGAGAGCCCTAGTGGTTCTCTCGTGATCAAAACCCTAGCAACCCATTTTTTTGATCATCTCTCACTAGGAGATAAAAATGTAATTGGTTCGTTCTTCAGAGCAGCCACTGGCTGTGTTAATGAGAAACGTTGGATGTTATTGTTACCTGTGAACCTAATAGATACCCGACACGTATGGGCAGGAATCCAGGCAGGGTGCTATGGGACCTGGTGGTAATGGCCAGTATAACATACCATGTGGCTGTCCCTGAGCTTTTTATTTATTTTTTTCATTAGGTCTGTTTCCAGCTTCTGTCAAAGAATGGAAAAAACTTAGATTCCTATTAATCCTCACTATTTCCTTTTCCATATTGTTTTATCCATTTCTTCTTTCTCTTTTCAAGAGTTCTAAAGCTCTGTATAAGTCTTTTGAAAGATGATGCTCTGGTATTAATTAGCCCCTATATATCATTTCTTACCAACAGTGGTACCTGTCTGCTATAGTTTGAGTTTTGACTGTGTATACTGATCAGAAATGTCTCCTACAAATTCATCTCCTCTTATTGTTTCTATTAAGCAAGGCCAGCTAGCTTGCATTTCTTGTTCCAGACGTCACCTCTTCCCTGCCTCTCTTTGTCTCCTATTAACTGTCTTCTAATAGTTGGATCACTTTTCTTTCTGACTGCTGTCAAGAGCCAGGTTTCATATATCATATGCTATCTTTGTGAATCTCTGGTCTGAGAATGCACAATATATAGGACAGAATAGGAATGTGCAAATTGGGGCATCTTTACACTTTGCTTTATCAAACTCAATGTATCACAGAGGAAAATAAGCCATTGGATATTTGTCTTTTATTTTAGTTATTAATAACTCCAGAGAAATAGAGTGCAGGCAACTTGATATGTGTGACCTCATTTCTCATTGTATATACCCTTTCCAGTATCTTTTGAAAAGCATTATATACAACGCTAATTTTTTTTAAGAATAGAAGAATTTCATTTTCTTGGGCTTGAATTCCTTTTAATTTTCCTTTGCTCACAGAGACATTCCGAACTTGATTGGTTTAAACATTTTTTCCTTGCTCTTTGATTTATTGTTGTTCAAGCTGAAAATTAAGACTTTGTCATTTTTCTAGATACATAGTCATTGCCCCAATTATCATTTTTCTTTGAACTGGTTTCATCCTTTTTTAGGAACTGTGTAAATATTTAACTATGTAAATATATTTGCAGTAAAATATTAAACATTGATGAAGTGATCTAGGAAACAGTGATGTGATTATACAATCCCCTGAATTTCAAGGACTTGCTTAGCTAGAAACCTACATTGGTAACAAGTTTTTTAAAAGAGTAAAGACACAGGATCATTACTACTAAAAGTGAGATTTTTATGTTGTAATAATAGAAAAGATAACTTATATTTATGTGGCACTTTATTGTATAATTTTATAATTATTATGCAGATTTGAAACAAATTATTCTTATTTAATCTTCACAATAACACTAATGAGGGAAGCACTATGAGTAGCATTTTACACATGAGGAAACTGAGACTGAGAGTTGAATTGACTTGCCAGAGGTCACACAGTAGGCAAAACTGAGATTTGAATCCAGCTTTCCTGAGCTATAATCCAGGGCTATTTCCCTTATCCCAAACTGCCTTTCTATACTGTAGCACTTCCCTGAGGTCATCTTTTATTGTGTGATGTATTCTTTACTGAATGAAATACATATACATATATGTGCTTGGTGTTTGTGTGTATACGTGGGCATATATGTATATATACATGTTACATATACATATATATTATATATTCCTATTAAGAAAATCATGTTATTTCATTATCATAGGAATTATATGGAAATTCAGACTAGAAAATAAAATTCCATATAGGAAATAAAAGATATAAGGATGTTAGCTGGATTTATGACCCAAATGTTTATCTCTTTTTCTCTAAGATTTAACATTAGGCAATATCATTTCTTATGTATGACAAAGGGAGTTTCCTAACTTGGGAATTCCCTCTAATAATGATAATCACAAGTCCCTCTCTTTTCTAATGCCTTGTTCTTAGTAAGGTAAATATATGCTGCTTATTGTGCTCAGATTATTTTGCCCTTTTTTTGGGGGGGGGAATCATGCCTACTTGTTTTATCTACTGCATCAGATAGCCAGTTCAATAGGCTAGTCAAGCCAGAAAGAAAAAAACTGCTGCTAAAAAAAGTAATACCATCTCAAGAGACCTGTTTTGTTAAATCACTGTGACTAACCTAAGCAAACTGCCAACTTATCAGTTGTCTGATACCAGGACTAAATAAGGTTGTTTGCTAAGGCATTGATAGGTGAGTCTGTTCATGAGTATATACCTTTCTGAACATCAAATGATATAAAAGTTTGTCTGTATTGCTAAATATTGCCTCCTGCTTATTGCAGATAAAGGAAACGTCTTTTTGCTTCACTATTCCCAGTATTTTTTTTAATGAATTCATAGTCTTAAAACTTCTGAAATCAATTTATTGTTCATTTCACTAATGAAGTTCACCTTGAGCATAGTAACGTCCCATAATTGAGAATTCTTTTAATTTAAATACAAAACAGATATTCTGATATCTCTCCTTCACAAATAGTATCACAATCTAGACAAGTGAAGTGAATATTAGTGACCAGGCTACAGAGAGATCTTTTGGAAAGTGTACTCATTTATTTGGAATGAAGAATACTTGGCTTCAGATCCTGGCTCTGAAACTTTGGGTGAGCCACTTGATTATCAATTCTAGTTAGCAGTTTTCTCACCTGTCCCATGGCAGAGTGAGAAAGAGAGAAGTTCAGCTGGAGATCCTCTAACGGTCCTTAATACATTAAATCTATTGTTATTGAGGAACAATCTCAAGCTTCCTTCTTAGTTCATTTTGACCAATTCAGTTCAATACTTATTGGATAAACCTATCCTTGCACAGATTAACCTGGAACCAGGCAGACTTTGGGGAAAACTTCTTTAGAATATAATCAATAAGCTTATTAGCACAATTTTATATGGTACACAATGTTTAATATGTACCAATAATAAATATTTATAATTAATAATATGCTATTATTTGCATCCAATACAAAGCACTGTACTAGGTTCTGAGGATACAAAGCCAAGAATGAAACTATCCCTTCCCCAAAAGAGTTGATCACTTACTGGGATCACAGCAGCCCTCCCTCCTTCCCACACTGTTCCTGGACTGACCAAAACTGAACTTAATCTCTAGGTTACAAATTTGGAATATATTCCAGAAGATCATCACAATTCTAATGTAGTATTCTGAATATTCTGTGAATTATCTATGTCCAGTTTTTAACCCCAGACCAGTTTCTCTCTGGTACTAGGCTGGCCACTCCCCTTGCCATTTGTTAGTGTCTAAGCTGCCCTTTGCTATTTGTTGGTATATGATTTATAATTAAGGAATACAAATTAATTTTAAAGAGAAACTTAGCAAAATACAATTAATTTGGCCTCCAAATTATAAGGATAAACTAGATGCATTCCAAAGAAAAATAAAAAGTATTTTTTGATTTATCTACTTTTTTGAATTATCTTTGCTACTATATTAAAAGGAGTAAGGGAGTAATAATAACTGAGTCTAATTTATATATAGTATATATAGAATACTATGAAATTGAATGGTGAAAACAATATAAATTACATAAAATAGGTAGGCCTTTTTAGCAAGAAATACCCTGTGTAAAATAGAGATTGTTTAGTGACAAGGCTTAGGCTCAGAAGTGCTTTCATGTTGTGGTATTTATAATAGGAAAGTACATTTTTTGAAACATATCTTCCTTTGATGATCTTTTTGGCTGTTACTAATGCAGAAAGCTTTGATTTTTTTATGAACTTATTTTGTTGATGATACACATATTTACAAAAAAATATAACTATATTGTTTAATAAAACCTGGGTAGCAGCTCAAAGAGACTCTTTGTCAGGGCTGCACACACTACTTTCTATTTTAATGAAAATTTATTAAGTATCTAGTACACGTAAGGCATTGTGGTAAACACTGGGAATATAAAAATGAAAAAGTTTAGACCTTGCCCTGAAGAAGTTTCTAATTTAAGATGGGGGTACTATGACATATACACAAAAATATGATTGAGTGGGCAGCTAAGCAGCACAATAAATAGAGTGCCTAGACTGGAGTTAAGAAGACCCGAGTTTAAATTTGGTCCTAGATACTTACTGGCTGTATAACTCTGGGCAAGTCATTTAACTGTTTGCCTCTGTTTCCTCTATGTAAAAATGAGCCAGAAAAGAGAATGGCAGACCACTCCAGTATCTTTGCCAAGAAAACCTCAAATAGGGTCACAAAGAATCAGACAGGACTGAAATGACTGAACAAAATGATACAGAATAGAACTTAATAAAAAGGCAATTGCAAAACCTTGTGTTCCAATTTTCTATAGTATAAAAAAGATCTAGACAAAGTATTCTGCCAAAATATGAGGGGAGAGAAGAAATTGCTTACATCTGAGTATGGGGGTGAGTAAAGGAAAGACTTCATAAGAAGAAGTGGCTTCTTGTAATGGCCTTGAAGAAAGGGATTTCTACAGGTAAAGACAAAAAATTACTTGGAGGGAAAAGTGGGAGACCAGGAAGAGGCAGAGTCTTTGTGAACGCATGGAGAAGGGAGAACATAGGCTAAGATCAAGGAACAACCAATTTAGTTGGAATGTCAAGCTCATGGAAGGGACTAGTGTAAAATAAATCCCAAAAGTAGATTGGAGCCATATTGTAGATGACCCTAAATGCCAGGCTTAGCACTTATAAGCAGCATGGAGCCACTGAATGTTTTTGGGTAAAGAGTGACATTATCAGGCATTAGAAAGATTATTTTGGCATTTGTGTGAAAGTTCAATTATGGGAGAGATCAGAGGCAGGCAAGTTAAAAGAATTTTTAAAAAGATAGGAAAAAATGTTCATCTTCTCATCTGTTGCTGATGGTGTGAGTGGGAAGAGGTAGGAGATATAAAAGAAATTGTAGAAATGGAATTGATCAGACTTGACAAGGATTGGATGTGGAGGGTGAAGCAGAAAAGTAAAAAATTAATTTTACACTTTAAAGCCTAGGCTTGGAGAATGGTAATAAACATCAACAGACAGAAAGAAATTAGGAAGATGGAAAGGTTTTGGAAAGAATCTAATGATTTCAATTTTGGACAAGATTGAGTTTTAAATGACAATAGAACATGCAAATGGATATGCACATAGATAGTTGGAAATGTAGTACTGAAACAGAAATCTGGGAGATATATAGAAATTGAGGTGCAGATATTGAGAGAAATGATTATTTCTCTCTTGTATTAATAATTAACTATTGAATCAGGATCAAGGTTTTCCCCCTTTTTTACTTCCTCATCCAGAAATCAACCAGTGTGGGAAAACTAAGATCTAATCACAGAGTAAAAGAAATTCTAAGTTTAGGCAAATGTATAGATTCCTGTTCATTATTGGGAATCTATACATTTGCCTAAACTTAGAATTTCTTTACAGGTCTACGAAAATGTGGATTCTCCATTGTATTAACACAGGTGATACAGAAATTGACAAGTCTCTTTGACAAAGACTTCAGTATGCATTATCAAAACCCTCTTTGGAAAATAAGCCACCTCTCATTGCAATATTTATTCTCTCATTACTTGTTAAACAATCAGAGTTGTTTGCCACCCTTGTGAACACCTCTTCCAAGAGCATATAAACTATGGGCCCACTAGCATGAGGAGTCTCTGGGATCTGAGAGTACCATTGACCTCTATTATTAAAATGCTAGCATTATTAATAAAATGATTAAATTACACAGAAACTATGTTTCTCAAACATTTTAAACATCACAATATAGATGATAATGGAGATAGATAAAGATATAGATTTATTTTTGAGTTATCTGTTATTTTCAACCATCAGAACTGATGGTTCTTCCAAAAGAGAGAGAAGAAAGGTAAGAAAGAGTCTTTGATGTAAAGAACCAACCAGAGCTGGCTATTCATAGAAGTGTTATGGCATAAAATGAGTTTATTGTTGCTGTAGAGAAACCATCATTATAGTTCAGTATATGTGTCAGCCTCTGGTTATAGGGGTCATTAAGTAAGGGCTTTGGGGCTTCATAAAACTTTCCTTCTGAGAAATACCCAACATCAAGACACTCTTTCTTCCAAAGATCAATGGTTGAATTCAGCAACCAATTATTGCCTGATTAGGAGGAGATCAACGAGAATCAGTAAAACATATGCATTGTGCTGTATTTTTAAAATGTTAATTCTCCAAGCCAATAACTTCACTTCAGAAGGCTTAGCTCCATTATCTTCTGTTGCACAAATTTCTTAGACTGGTTGTGCTGACTCTTAAGTAGTATTTACTTCTGGATATGATTCATTGGGAGGCTACATCCTGGCCTGCTTTTTCCAACAGGCTTACTAAAGCTTGTGAACAGTCATTAACATGGAATGAAGAGCTTCACAAAGGTTTGTTAATTCTAAAGGGTGCCACACCTATATTAACCCAGTACAATTTTCTTGTCTCCCAACCTGCCTCCTTCAGCTTCACATATTCACTTGGATTACAGGGTTCTCCAGTCATAAATGTCTCATTATATATTTTTGCAAGAAAAATCAATTTAGTGAATATTTATTAAACCTTCCCTATAATCGAATTGACGTATGCAGTGTCCCCAAAAACCTATATCTTATCTACCTATATGCTTTTCCTTATACCAGCTTTTTATGGATGATCTAAATCTTTGAGGATCCATCCCAAGTCCTACTTCCTCCAAGATCTTAAAGCACTTATTGTTTGTGTTACTCATGGAACTTTGGATCTGGAAGTGACTTTAAAAGTTCTATCTTTGGATCCACTGGTTTTACAAATAAAGATATTTAGGTCTAGAGAGCTTAAAAAATATTAAATTTAAGCCCCAGCTTAGAGCTTGCTTTTCTGGACCTGGATCAAGTTTTTTCAGCTCCGCAGGCTTGCTTTTTTTCCTGCAAAATAAAAAAGTTGATGACATGATTTCTAAGGTCCCTCATAGCTCCAACTCTATGATCCTAGAGGTAAGTGATACCTAAGAACACAACTAGAAACCGGACATTTTTCACATATCCTCAAACTTAATATTCACAAACCAAATTTTAACAACTTTTCTCACGGGTGGTTCTATCCACCACATTAAATGCCTGGAAGGCTAACTTTATCATGTTGCTCATCACCCCCCCAAACTTTTATACACTCCCCTCCTATGAAATAAAAGATTCTTCAAAGCTTATTTGTTAGGAAGATGCAGGAGAGAAATAACTTAGACTTTGGTACAAGGTGGCTTCAGTCTTCCCAATACATGTAGAATGAATTCTTGGAAGGAAAAACTGTTTTCATTTTTGTTTTTCTTTACCTAGCCCTTATCTTCGTATAGTGTGTGGTCCCAAACTGATACTTAGCAAATGTTTGTGGAATTCAACTGAATGGGAGGGAAGGATTCTCAGAATTAAGAGTGATTATGTATTAGGAGTCATATTTTATTGAGTTTACTATCGTTTACTATCAGAACATGACATGAGTCACTAATTGAGTATGATTTAAAAACAAATAATGATACGAGAGTGTTATATCATTATAGACTTTATCAGACTATCTGACCTTTACACTTCAAAACAGGAAATTACTGGAATACAGGAAATTGATTTAGGATTTTTAGTGTATGTATTCAGTCAGACAACTTGCTATTCTAATACTGTAACATAGTTGGAGAACTTGCTCTTCTTATGTTATAATCTTATCAACCTTTACGACCTCTTTATAGAAACCATTCAACTAAAATATATATAAAAGGTATTACCTGGATAAAAGTGCTATATAATTGGAAGTGTAATCTGTAGCACTTTACAGAGGCTATGGACTTACCAGACTGGGGTCAATCTTGATGGATTCTAGGGGAATACTAATTTTGCCCCATCCAGAAGTCTTCTTCTTACCTTCAAAATCTAATTCATCTCTCTCAAGGTCTTGGCCCCCTGCAAGCAACTTAAGCAACCAATGTATTGACACAGGACAAGCTTATTAAAAGGCATGTAAAGAACATAAAAGAAGCTATCATTCTGTCTTGGTTAGAGAAGAAATAATTATAGCCACCCTTCATTGAGTGTTATTTACCTCTTAGAGACCTGGAACTCTAAGAAATGAGGATAATTGATATTATTTATTCATTCTAAAACAGTTGGTAGTATCTCTTCAATTGTGTTATTCTCTCTTTAAGTTGGTTTTTCCTATCATCTATAATACAAATATAATAATAAAAGGAAACTAATTACATTGAAATATAAATGTTCCTGGGATAGTTTACCTCTCAGACTTGTGGAGGAGGAAGGAATTTGTGACCAAAGAAGAACTAGAGATCATTATTGATCAAAAAATAGAAAATTTTGATTATATCAAATTAATAAGCTTTTGTACAAACAAAGCTAATGCAAACAAGATTAGAAGGAAAACAATAAACTGGGAAAACATTTTTACAGTTAAAGGTTCTGATAAAGGCCTCATTTCCAAAATATACAGAGAATTGACTTTTAATTTATAAGAAATCAAGCCATTCTCCAATTGATAAATGGTCAAAGGATATGAACAGACAATTTTCAGATAATGAAATTGAAACTATTTCTACTCATATGAAAGAGTGTCCCAAATCACTATTGATCAGAGAAATGCAAATTAAGACAACTCTGAGATACCACTACACACCTGTCAGATTGGCTAAGATGACAGGACAAATAATGCTGAATGTTGGAGGGGATGTGGGAAAACTGGGACACTGATACATTGTTGGTGGAGTTGTGAAAGAATCCGGCCATTCTGGAGAGCAATTTGGAACTATGCTCAAAAAGTTATCAAACTGTACATACCCTTTGACCCAGCAGTGCTACTACTGGGCTTATATCCCAAAAAATACTAAAGAGGGGAAAGGGACCTGTGTGTGCAAAAATGTTTATGGCAGCCCTTTTTGTAGTAGCTAGAAACAGGAAATTGAAGGGATGCCCATCAATTGGAGAATAGTTGGCTAAATTATGGTATATTAATGTTATGGAATAGTATTGTTCTGTAAGAAATGACCAGCAAGAGGATTTCAGAAAGGCCTGGAGAGACTTACATGAACTGATGCTAAGTGAAATGAGCAGAACTAGGAGATCATTATACACTTCAACAACAATACTGTATGAGGATATATTCTGATGGAAGTGGATATCTTCGGCAAAGAGAAGATCTAATTCAGTTCCAATTGATCAATGATGGACAGAACCAGCTATACCCAGAGAAGGAACACTGGGAAATGAATGTGGACTACTTGCATTTTTGTTTTTCTTCCCAGGTTATTTTTACCTTCTGAATCCAGTTTTTCTTGTGCAACAAGAGAACTGTACACATATATTGTAACTAAGATATACTTTAACATGTTTAACATGTGTGAGACTGCCTGCCATCTAGGGGAGGGGGGAGTGGAAGAAGGGAAGGGAAAAGTTGTAACAGGAGTGCAAGGGATAATGTTGTAAAAATTACCCATGCAATGTTCTGTCAATAAAAATTATTAAAAAAAGAAATATAAATGTTCCCCTTTTTTGGCATTCAAAGCCCTTCAAAATACTGCCCCTCCTACCTCTTTAGTGTTCTAATTTACTCCTCTTTCCACCCCCACACACACTTTGATCTAGAGACACTGGCCTCCTTGTTGTTCCTCAAGACACTCCATCTCCTAAATTCGGACATTTTCTCTGGCTCCCCAACCTCCATTCATAGAATGTTCTCCCTCCTCAGCTTTGCCTCCTGGCTTCCCTGACTCCCACCTAAAATCTAACTTTCTACTCAAAGCCTTTTCTAATCCCTCTTAATTCTAATGCCTTCTTTTTATTTATTACTTACAGTTTTATCCTTGTAGATTGTGTGCAACTCAAGAGCAGGGATTATCTTTTTACCATTCTTTGTATCTCCAGGACTGAGCACAGTGACTAGAACATAGTAGGTCCTTCGTTTAATGACTCATTTATGTATATGGTATATGTATGTGTGTGTGTGTCTGTAGATATGTGTATGTTTTGAAGATTGTTGTGTTCCATGATTTATAACTGTAAAACATCATCTCAGAGGTTACCCAAAGGCCAACAAAGAGGTGTATATGGTGGACATTGACATTCTGGCCACAACACATCACAAATAAAGAATTAATACCAAAGAGAAGTGTCATCAAAGAAGCATGCTAAGAATGAGGGATCACCACTGAATAAGCCACACACTCCATTAATATGCATCCTTTAAGATCATGAAAAGGTTAGGAAGGTTCTTAACCCACAAATGGGCCCCCAGTGGTGAGCTTATGCAAAGATACAGGTAGGAACTAAGAAGGAGTCATCATGTGAGCTACATTGATAAATAGCACCACATCAGTGAGCTCTCATGTAGAATGTATACTGAATGCCTTTTTTGAATTTGTTAATTTACCAAACACATACACTATTATAATACTCTAATCCTAACATTCCCCTTTTCAGTATCTCCTGATTGCCTTAGTCAAGAATCCAACATCTTTCATAATCTGACTGAGCTTGGCTCTGCCTTTCCAGCCTTATTTCATAGTATTTTCCTGCATCAACACTATGGTCCAACCAAACTCATCCTATTCCTCCTTCTATATAATCTTATTTAGTATTGTAAGTAAATGTGTAGACATGTTTTATGTGTGTGTGTTATATGTGTATGTGTGTGCATACATATACACACACACATAATACAACCCATAGGCAAATGAATTGACAGGCACTAAAACTGAGACCCTGAAATACTGAAGTTCTATATGATGAGGCTTTACTGAATTTACTCAATTACTGCTGATCTCAGAGATTTAACTAAATCACTCTATACTGTTAAACCTTGGGTGACCTAATTAAACCTGGTCAAAAGTTGCTGAGATAATAATAAGAGCAAGTTTCTTTCTTTACTTTTAATGTAATTTAGCCATAGTTATGTCTGTGAAATAAATCATGTGACTTTTGCTTTTAAACTTTGTAGTTTAAACCATGTATAGTTAAAAACAAAATGGACTATATATAAATTAAGGTTTTTGCCCAATGGATTATATTTCAAGTCCCAAATTACATTAAGCAAGGAAGATTTCATTTAGTTTCCTTGGTCAACTTTTGTCTTTTTAGTCAAAAAGAGAAATTCTCTATAGTGGAATTTTCCCATGCATAATCTTGTAATTGAAGAACAGAAGGGCCTTAGTACAGCATCTAGCAAGAGCAGTGACAATGTGATGTGTCATAGCTGTGGAAATATCAGTGCATTCAGTGAACAAAAATGCTATTTTCAAAGGAGAGCTCTGATTATTCTGGCTAATAGACACTCTGAGAATCTGAGCACTTTGCTTGTATTATGACAATGGGCCTGAAATGTTTAATTCTAAATATAATTGCATAAGAAATCCATCATTTTCTTATCAGCAATTTCCTTACCTCTAGAGTCTATGTGATGAGTTGTATAGAATATAAAGTGCAAAGCAACCTTCTAAAAGGAAGCAGTCACAAATTATACTTCTCTTTTTATATCAGTGCATTAAATCTAGAGGTTTTAGTCTTTTCTTTGCCCCAGTGTACAATCCATCATAAGCATGGGTACACCAGAAGGCTGAAGTAAGATTTGGAAATCAGTTGAGATTCCCTCTTCTTTTTCCATTACTATTGCCTAGAACTACCTGGAGCTGCCTGCAATACTGAAATTGCACTTTCTATAAAATCAGTAATTTGGAACTAAAGTCAGCCTCTGGGAAGAGGAGTTTTGAGGAAGTAACTAAAGCCATATTGAATGGTGAGAGTAAGTCCCAATGTAGGTTTTTCCCAGCCTCTGAAAAGAAAGACAATTGCTTTCTAATATAAGTTGTGATCATGAGATTGGTATTGAGACTCTAATATTATAATTTAATAGAATAGAATTTACCACATTTCAACAATACAGAAGCAAACTCATAGCCTGTCATTATATTGATAACATTTGTTGTGGATAGTCCCTACCTTCTAATTTATTTTCTTGGGAGAAGACTCACAATGCCAGGCATGGATTTGTAATGATTGAGAGAAATATGAGAGAAGGGACAGAAGAGACATGAATTCTAAGCATAAAGGTTTTTGAATCCCAGTGTCTAGTTGGCTTTTCTTTCTGTAAACCTATTTAGTCTGCCAAATTCCCTGGCAAGATGTAGTAGAAAGAGAGTAATTAGGTTTGAATTCTACCTGTGCCACTTAACCGTATATGACTACAGACAAATCGCTTAACTTTTTTGTGCCTCAATTTCTCCATCTATAAAATGAAAGTTTCTAGACAACCTTTAAGATCCCTTCTGACTAAATCCTGTGACCTTATGATCTCTTTGTTCACTCATTCCAGGTCCATATCATAAGGCTAAAAAATAAATCCCATGTTTCTTATAGGACTGAAAATTTTGCCTCTGCTCAATGCAAGTCCTTGTGAAAGCAAACAAGTCCCTTTATGGTAGACCATTTCCCTGAAAAGTAGTGATGCAAATGAAAACCATTTCTCCTGACTCACTTCACATTAACTGCTTGACCCACGCACATTAGGCTGGCTTTTAATGCTTTACAACATTTGAGCACTATGGCCAAGAAAATAGGTTGTTTGCCAAGTTTTGAGAACGAACTCTTTCAGGAAAAGGGGGCAATGCAGCTCCATAGCAAAGCACTGGAGTTCTTAAGAAGAATCCTTTTTGGGGAGAGTAATTTTCTCAGTATTACCTGAAGCATGCATCCTGTCCACTCCCCAATCCCACCTATTTATTAGTGTTCTGCCAATAAAATGTTTTCATAAAAGGGAGACTAAGAGACAGAGAAAGCAAATGAATTCTGACTTCTTCCTGTTCATAAATCAAGTTAGGAATACATTCAGTGTTTCCTGGCTTTTAGTAGTTTTTGTCTAGTGAAAGCACTAAAATAATTAGTGTGCTAGGATGAAATCTTAAAAACCACAAATCCTGTAGAAAAATCATTTCTGTGTCACCAAATGCCCCCTTTTTTTCTTTTAAAGATCAAATGAATTCTGGATTTAAAAGTTTTAAGCTTTTCCAGGTAGCTGGCTAAAGATATGCTGTGGGTTATTTCTCAAATTATGAGGATCTGGGGTAATTTTTTTCTATGCTCTGTGCTACTGGGTTTTAAGCAGTTATTCATCACTTTTTAACATTTTCTATATTTAGGTCTTAGTTATATTTCCTCTTTAAGACAATTAGAATCTGAACATACTTTGGGTGGGGCAGAAATAAAAAGGATTGAAGGTTTTCTTTTGTAATGTCACCATTTGCGATGATTATTACATTGATGACTTCTGAAAGCATAAATCTTTCTCACACACACACAACACACACTTATGGATTATTTATTTCTTCTTTATTCCCCCTTTTTACCAGTCATTTGAGTTCAGGATGCCATTAAGTCAATATTTGTAAGAGTTTCAAAGGCTAAGTTACTGAAATATCTTTGGTTGGTAGCCAGCAAATAGTAAATAAGCTCTCCATCTCCTGAAGATCTGAATCTTATGAAAAATACATATAATTATTGGTCTCTGAAGCTATTTTAAAGCCCCAGATTGTACCAGCAGATCTAAAAATCCATTAAGGATTACCATTACTATTGGATAGTCTTGATTTTTAAAAGTAAAAAATTTTTATTGATGCTATTAATCACTGAAATGAAAATAGGTGCATGTTTTCCCCAGTATATTTAATGATATATACTATGAAAGAGCATCAAATTTAGTATCAGCAGATCTGGGTTAGATTTCTGAATCTGTACCAAGTCACTTAACTATTGTGACCATTCCCCTGTACCTCTATATTCCACTTTTCAAATGAGAAAAGTAATATTGTCTTGTCCACTTTATGGAATTATTGTGAGGCCTCACAATATCAAATATATGTGAATATATGTAAAAGTACTCTGAAAAATCGCAAAGTATTATACTAACATAAGGTATTTATATAATCAGGAACTGCATTCAAAAGGATATAAATGCATAGGTGAGAGGAGAAATTTCTTGACAGGTTATTAAAAAGAAGTTAGGAATAGTCAGGATAAATACCTAACCTCTTGAGGCAAAGATCATGGAGCACAGCTATGCTCTCAAGAACAGAATATTCCTCAATATCACTATCAGAGACAAAATACTGAAGTGTATATAAGCCAGCATTGCATTTCTTATATTTTCTTGACATAGAGAGATTTCAGTGAGACCCTAGCCCCTTCTAAAGAATTTAGGACTATTATAATCTATCTATCTATCTATCTATCTACATATATTTTTTCTACATTTTATAGTTACTTAATTATAGCGTGCTTTTCTTTTATTCTCAAAATTTTTATTGCTATATAGAAGTACTATTGATCTTTTGTATTTTAGTTTGCAATCTACTATTTTAAGTTGTTAATTTTATCAATTTATTTCTTTTCTGATTTCCTGATATTTTCTAAGTAAAACATCGTGTAATGAGCAATATATATATTATACACACATACACACACACACACACACACACACACACACACACACACATATAAACAATCTTTGTTTAAAACAGAAAAAAAAAGAATTTAGGGCAAAGTGCCTATGTAATATAATTCTTATTCCTGTGAAATAATAACTGTTACTATCCCATTTTATAGCTGGGAGGAAAAAAACCTGATTCTTGAAAATGTGATTTATATAAAAAATAAGATCTGCTTAAACTGTTCTTTAATCCAGTAGACTCTGATAAAGCTATGGATAAAGAAAAATAGAAAGCTTTTTAAAAGAATTAAATGATAGATTTATCTGATGATAAACCTATGAAGCTCTCACTCCCCATTCAGTTTGTGTTTTTCTTTTATCAATACTGTGCCCATATATTAGTAAGAGACTATGATTAATATATCCTGAGAGTCAATACTTCAGAGTTTCATATAAAAATGTTACTCCCAAGATTTTTAAATGGTGGATTTAATTAGTCTTAAGCTAGGTTCTATACCTAACTCAAGATGTAACCTGAGGCAAGGCACTTTACTACTTAGTTTTCATCATTTGTCAAATAACAGACTTCATGATCTTTCAGGTCCCTATCAGCCCTGATACTTTATAATGCCTCCTTTCTTAGTTGTCAAGAGGGGAAAATATTTAGAATGACTCCAAGCATAGCATGTTAGAAATAGTTGTGGGTTGGGGGCCCAGACCTGAATTCTTGTCCCAGTTCTACCACTAACTAATTCTGTGACTTTGGGCCTCCAACCTCTTTAGACCTCAGATTCTTCATCTCTAACATGGTGACAAAGTTGGACTAAGTGACTTGTAAGGTATAATAGCATAAAGAGGATGAAACAGAAAGGGGACTAAAAAAGAAGTAGGAGAAACTTGGCTTCAAATAACTAATTTAATCTCTCTACTCTTCAGTTTCCTTATCTGCAAAATGGAAATAATATAAATATTAAATATGAATGTTTTGAGATGCATACTGTATAAATATTAATATTAATTAGAACCCTTTATTTCCTCTCAACTCCCCTCCCTTACACACATATTTGTAAGAATACAATGGAACAGAATGTGCCCTGATCTGATGCATAAAAACAATCACAGTGTCAGTGCAGAGGTTCAAGATGCTATCGAGGTCTCAAAATATGTAAAAATATGTTTCCTCCTACTGGGTTAGTGACCAACACTTGAGGGTGGGGAAAGAAATCAGAAATAAAGAGAAATAGAAAGCTATAGAAATAGATGATAGATAATAATCTAATAATAGAACATTGGTGATTCTTTTGCTAAAAGAGCTGCCTGAAGTCCATTCTCTTCCACATTCCCATATTCTGTTCTATCTTCACCTTCAAAGGTTCCATTTGGATACCTGGTTTAATGTCAGAATTTCAAGTTTAACCCAAAAGTCTTGGTCACTTTGTCTTTTAATTTTTAAGGTGTTGTTTAAACGTTCTTTCTAAGGGTCTTTGGATTTATTACTGTATTTCTATTGCATTTTTGTCATGAGGAATCTGAATTGTCATTTGTCCTTTCTGACCCTTCCCCAGAGAGAAGTCATTAAGCTATTAAAAACTTAATAGTCTAATGGAATTTTTTTAAAATAGGCAGTAGAACTTGAGTCACCTATTCTGGTTTCTTAAAAATGTTAACATCATGGTTTCAAGTTGAGCTTTCCTGTCCTATCATAAGTTAGAAAAAGCCACAGAGAAAAAAATAATCTTTTTTGGTCAACAGGATTTGGAGCCACATCTGTTTCCTCTGGCTAGTCTGAGAAATCGTGCAGAGTTTTATAATGAATTGTTGTTTCAAAATAAAGAGCTGCACTATATGCATCATGTACAACTGACTCTGGGAATTTCAACTTCATTTAATAAGGACTTTTATTTTTAAACATACAGTCTTCTTTCATTTTTCATAATAGAACTATTGTTGTCAGAGTGCCTATTATTACCAAGGACTTCAAAGCACTTTATGGATATCTGGAATGGTTAAGATTGCCTAAAAACAGGGGAATGGATCTGTTGACACTTCACTTTTGATGTAATTTTGGTAATATTCATTACTTAATCTTGTTACTTATTGTGTTCCTTTGAATCAAATACAAAGGAATTTACAAATACAAATACAATAGGATACTGTGTAAGGCAGTGTGTAATACATGGATCAGAAGAAATAAAACAGTCTCTTAGGGAGCTTGCACCATTGTGGATTCAAATAGATATTCATAATCATAAGGTAGAATATTTAAGTGTGATAAGGAACAAAGTGTTTTAGGAGATCAAAAGAAGAGAAGTTTATTATATCTGATTGGGAGGGTGCTAAACCAGAATGAGAATGGACTAGGCCCAAGGCAGAAGATACAGAGAAACATTTTTAAAATTGCTTTTTAAAAATCATCTATTTTACTGCCAGTTCTCTGTGGCATGAAGGTATTTTGTATTAAGTTAAATCATGTTTTACAGTGAAGATTCAAAGCCTTCAGTGGTCTGTAAACACATTGGGGCTCACTTTCAAACACTGCCAACGGCACACAAGTGCCAAGGCCCAACTCTGCCGTTGAGGAAGTTGAGAAGAAGAGAGATGAAGAAAATCTTCAAAAATGCAGAGTTTCTGATCCTTTTTTTTTCACCCATAAATATAAAGCAGTTTCTACTTTTTCCTCTCACCATTCATCCTCCTATTCTCATTTCCTCCAAGCTCTTTTCTTAGCTGTGGTATGTGTGATAGTGTATTATTTCTTTTGTGTGCTAAAAAAACAAAACACAATAACAAAACAAACAAACAAACACCCAAGTTAATAAGAATGAATGGTGTCATGCCTAATAGAAACTGAATATAAAGTTATGAGATATATTTTAATGAGATGTCAGAATTTATGAATCCAAATTAATATTGTCCTTGAAAATAAACTTATTTGAAGTAAAACATTTATTGCAGCTATGTTATTCTTGCTCAGAGTTTTAGGAACCACTATAATTGCCTTGGAACCATTCTGTAAGCCAAAAAAGAAAATTAGTCTTGTACTGTTATTTTATAGTGACTTAATATTTTTTAACCACCTTCCAGAAGAAATATGCCTTAAAATCTATAAGCATTTCCAAAGATAAAGCTCTAAAAATGTTGCAGTCAATGTCATCTAGAATAACTGACATTCCAAAGTGGCTTTTTTGAAATATCAAAAATATTTATTATATACATAAATTCCACCATTCATTGTTTTTAATTAGTCATGTTACTTTATGATCTTTATTATTCAAAGAGTCTAACTCACCAGTTCAAGCTATATTAATCATTAAGTTTATAGTAGTTCTGTTAAGGTATTTTTGGAAACGTTTTTTAAAAGAGCATTCCTTTAATTTGAGTGCTCTAGTATTAAGAAGAGGGAAAGCAACAGAAATAGTAATTGTTTCTAGATCATCTTTGTACAGCTCTCTAGAATTCACCTTCCTCTTATACTGTATAAGAATATAGACAAATATGACTTTTTATGAAATATTTCTGAAATAAAGAAATACTGTTAAACCCATCTACTTTCTTACCTTACATTTCTATTGTTTTAATATCACTAATAACTGCATGTTTATATTCTCTTGAAATCCCATACCTGGAAACCTACTACTAGCCCCATAAATTAGATAAAATATAGCTAAGCTTTTTGAGACAATAGAATCTCATAACATGCTATAATAGGGTGGCAGAGTTAGCAGTAAGAACATAGCCACATTTCTTTTCTTTGTCCTCACCCCAGTCTAACAAATAGACTTATGGGAGAAGCCTCAGATTCAATTAGGATTGGTAGAATTTCTTGCTTTGGTTCTTAGATCCAGTATATAACTTTCTAGTTATTTTAAAGAAAGGTTTCCACTTTCTTTAATGTGTTTCCTTCACTCTTTCCTTTTTGAACTTTGTTTCTTAAAATTTCATTAACTATTTTTGTTTTACTCTTGACAGTCATTCTCTGCTCTTAGTACTAAGAACAGAATAAAGGTTCTTGCAGGCTGAGTCATAGGGTATATGCATTCTTTTCTCTGAGTCATTGTATGTTTCATTTCCACAACTGTATATATAAAGGATCATTCTCTGAGGGGAAAAACAAACCAAAAAACTTGCCTACCACTAATTGAAGGTTTTCTGGTGCTTTATGGGGTTTGGGAGGTGGAAGATGTGGGGCTTTGGGGGAAACAATAAGTAATAGGATTCTTGAAATTATGACCAAATGTCAGTTTGATGGATTTTTAAAAACTTTACTATTGTTAAATACTACCTTGTGTTTAGTACCTTGACTGGGAAATTGGTAGTGCTACCTTCCATTCAATTAAACAAACATGTATTAAGTCTTTTTATATTCAGAGGCCTTTCCTGGATAAAATAAGACAATGATTATTCCATTTTGTAAATGAGGAAACAGGTACAAAAAGTTAGAAGTGAAATGTAACAGAAGACAGATTAAACTATTGATAAGCTGATCACATATTAGTGCTATTAACGACTGTCTCAGGTAGCTTCAGTTAAGCCAGAATTTGGCTTTCTGATTCCTTCTACTCATCATTTTTTATTTGATTACATTCATATGCCACAATTTGTTCAGCTATTCCCCAATTCATGAATGTTCATTCTGTTTTTTGCCACCCAGAAAAAATCCTACTACTAAGAGCTTTTGATGAAAAAAATTATGGAATAGTTTTGCAAATCTGTGAACTATGAACATTTTCTTCCACCGTAACACTGTTGGCCACCTATTACAACTCAAAAGAATTGATAGTGAGAGTGTCTGCTGGCTGTCAGCCTGAGATACACAAATCAAAATGCCAATGCTATGAAATCTCGAGCACTATTTTCAATCAGAATCTATTTGGTGTGTGTCTAAGTGCAAGACTAATATTAAAATGGGCATTCTGTGAGGGTGCAAAGACATTATCCAAATCCACCAATCACTTTCCCAAGAGGAAATAGTGCTAAGCAAGAAGAGGGTCATTGAAACTTAAAAAAAAAATGCACACGAAAGCAAAAGGAAATTCAGAAGGAAACATTACTTGCTAGATAGGTTTTAAAGTAACATGTGAAAAATGTATTATAGATGTTTTAAAAGTGAATGGTGTGAAATGGAGATGCAGTTTCATATATACCCTTTGTGTAGTCTGCAATTTATACGCAAGTGTTCCTTTTTTGATGTTTAATTTCAGATTTTAAAAATAATTTTTAAATTATTCTATAAATATTTAAATACTATATAAATGCTGATTGATATTATTATCGTTATTATGGTTTCTGTTAGAAAACCATAGTTTTGTGCTATCTCATATTTAGCTGTCAAAAGAATGATACAAACACTTTAGGTGCTACACATGTAAGAGGCAAGAATGATTAAGCTTCATAGAAGAGGTTTGGAACCCCAGCTAGGCTTTGGAAAATGAGTAAGAGACAGACAGATGGAAATACGTAACAAGGACATTCTGAATAGAAAATGGAAACCAAAGGCATGGAAGCTGGTGTATTTGAGGGACCGTGACTAAGCAGTCTTGCCTGGTATATTGGATTTTAAAAGTTCTTTGTTGATACTGTTATCTTGGAAACCCTAACACAAGAAAATTATAGAATTTTAGCCCTAGAGATCATTAGGTTACCCCTATCATTGCAGAGAAGAAATCAAGGACCAAGAGGTTCAAAACTTTGCCTTAAATTACATTCCTAATTAGTAGCAGAGCTTGGACTAAAATCCAGATTTCCCCATACTGAATAAAATCTATGAACTATGTTACCTCCCTTTCATGATAAAATGGATTCTTAATATTGAGAAAAATTGTCCAGTTTACAGAGTGGTAGTGGTAAATAGCTTATGAACGACCAAGAGCAGTTATGAAATCTCCATTCCTGAAATTCTTTTAAAAAAGAATAGATTTTTTTCAGAATTATTTAGACACTCTCCTAGTTCCCCTTCAAAAGATATACCCCATTATCTCCCAAAGTCCTTCAAATTTTGTGATTTTGTCATTAAAGCCAGGTATTGGTTGTAAGTCTATTGAGTAAACATCTAATTATTCTGTTTAACATTCAGTTTGTTTTAGCAGTTTGTCAACAAGTTCAATTTTATTTTTTGAATATTTTGTTCATGAATAAGAGAATAAATAACTCAAAAATTTTTGACTGCATGCCTACTAGGGTACCTAATGAACATTAATTAGATTGAATTACATTTTACTGGACTAGCTAGCCACTCTGATAGTTAATTACAATTAGGTTGCCCATTTCAGAGACCTGTCATAAGACACAAAGGAGAATTTAAGTAAAATATTTTGTAAATCACAAGCTGCTTTATAAATGTCAGTAAGTATTATTATTACTACTTCTGTCATTACTTTAAAAATTGCACAGTTCTTGTTTTCCTATTTTCTCAGGAAGACATGGGAAGATGATAAAATATACACATATAAAGAATACATTTTATTTAACTTATACTTTAACATATTTAACATGTATTGGTCTACCTGCCATCTGGGGGAAGGGGTGGGGGAAGAAGAGGAAAAATTGGAACAAAAGGTTTTGCAATTGTCAATGCTGAAAAATTACCTATGCATATATCTTGTAAATAAAAAGCTATAATAAGAAAAGAATACATTTTGAGAATACATAAAACAATACATGAACAAGTATATATTAATTTAGTAGAAAATAATATGCCAGGTATCTGAGCCACTTACTAGAAAAGGATTGTTGGGGCTTTGTCAACATCATAGACACAACAAGGCTTATCATCTAGTTAACAAAAATCATTAATTAAAATAGTATCCTACCAGATGGTGCTTCCTCCTACCAACTGACCTGGACTCTCTAACACCTATGACTCACTAAGCTGGCCCTGGGCTTGGTTTGTGGTACTTGTTGCAGCTACAACCATTCCTAGTTACACCTTTTCCAAATATTAGTGGGCCCAGAAATAACGGCATGAACAGAATAGGGTCAGGTTACTAGAAGGGCTGCTTAAAGATGTTTAATTTGAATATGGTTTTGAAGGAAGAGAGAGATATGACTTAACAGATCTCATTTTTGATGAATAGATTACAAATAACTTCAAATTAGACAACTGTACTTTTATAGTGGGAAGAACACAGATTTGAAGTTAAGAAACATGGATTCCATTTCCAGCACTGCCCGTCACTAGCTATATGGTCAAGTTACTTTTCCATACTTCATTTTCTTGTCTATAAAATGAAGAAGTTGGATGAGATAAAGGCTGAAGATACTAGCTGTAAAATGTTATGATTCAGTACTATAAAGAACAAATTTTTTTAGGTTTTTTTCATTATGAACTTAACAATTATCAACAAAAAAGAAACATTTCAGAATACAGAAAAAAAGATTTATATGTGAAACGGCCTGTTATGTACAGTTTTAAAGTTGTTTTTTAATATATTTAAATTTAAACCCAGTATTAACAAAATTGCCTTGTTTTTTATGTTTCCCCCCAAAAAACTACTACTACTACTTCTACATATTTTAATGTTTTCTTGTAGCTTCTCCCTTCCTTTTTTCATTCCTTCATCTCTATCACTAACTCAGTCCTAAATGCAATCAAGCAAAACAATTCAACATATTGACCATATCTGAAAAATGCATCTTATGCTATGCTCCGCGTGTCTCACCTGACTGTCACTCCCTGAAAACCAAACTTTACCTAATTTCTCTAGTACGGAAAAACTACTACTAGCTAAGTAATTTATTACAATTATTCTTTTTATTTTTGTTGTTATTAGCTGCAAGTTCAAATCTATTAGTTTGTACCTTCATTTATTGCATTCATTAACAATCACCAGTAAGACATAATCCAACAATATATTTTTTATATTTCCTATTAGGAACATAACTCACTATTTCATTTAATGACAATTGCATGAAGATGCTGGCCTTGTTTGAATTTAGTAATTATCCTTTGCAATAAAATTCTAAATAGGGTCCTAGCTAACAAATTTGTGATTAGTTATTATCTGCTTTGGATTTATAACATAGACATGAAATTTAGGCTTAATACAGTGACTTACCCATAAAGCCTGGCTAAAATAAATATTTATATTTTTTAATTTGTTATTTATAAAAATACCAAGAAATAGTGTGGTACAATAAAAAGAAATTAGGGCCTCAAGTCAGAGGCCCAAGGGATCCTAGGTCTGCCACTTAATTCCTGTGTGATCTTGGATGAATTAATTAATCTTCTTGAGCCTTACTTTGCTCATCTATAAAATGAGGGGATGGCATCTGAGGACCCTTCAGTCTCTAAATATGTGGTCTTGTACTCTTGTGAATTATTTAAAACACTCAGATTGGCAATATGTGCAAATCACAATGAGGGATTCTAAAGCCACTTTGGAGCTAAAGTACAATATGGTGTGTGTGTGTGTGTGTGTGTGTGTATGTCTTAAGGTTATGGTATGTAAGGAAAAGTAATGCTCAGTTGTTTTTTTTTTCCTCCCTAGATATATTCCACCCTTGATATGGGGGAAAAGTGGACATATCCAGACTGCTTTATACGGGAAGATGGGGAGGGTAAGGTCACCTCATCCTTATGGCCACCGAAAGTTCATTACCATGTCAGATGGAGCCACTTCAACTTTTGACCTTTTTGAACCTTTGGCTGAACATTGCATTGGAGGTAAGCCAAGCTGGTTTGGATGGTTGTGTCCTTACTTAGAATGAGTGAACTATTGAACAAGGGAAAATATTTTTGCATATCCTATGAGGCAGTCTTTAATTACAAACTAAGTCTCTTATGAAACACTGTGGAAGAGAAGTTGAAGAACAAATCTCCTGGATTATATGAGGAATCTTAAAAATTATTAAAAATTCATATGGTAAAAATATTTGTGTCAGCCCTTTTTGTAGTGGCAAAAAACTGCTACATATAAGGATGGCTACATTCTGATGTATGTATATGCACATTATACTTCAATGCATATAGAACAATTTGCCTTCTTCTGATCCTACAAATAGAAAAGATGTGTGGAAACCAAATAGATTTTTCAGCTCAAGATTAGCCCTAAACAAAACTGGGGGAAAAAAAAAGGTGGTATATTTTGAATACTCTTTCTAGGACCAGTCAGTAGCTCCACTGTCTTGACACTAATTTTCATATATCCCCTCTAATTATGGTATCAGCCTTTATGATTCTTGAAATATGCTTTCATCTCTTAAAATGACATTTGCCTGCCCTATACTCTAAACTTTGTCATGGGTGCTCATAATATTTAAATTGGAAAATGACAACAAATGTGCCAAGATTCTAGGTCATTTGAATTCTCCAGAATTACCTACCTTGTTTGCTTCAGATTCCACATTTCTGGAAGCTTGTTTTGCATGCCTATAAGTTCATTAGCATGAGATTTTGGTAGTTTATTTCTCATAAGTGAGGAATTTGAAAGTACTTTGTGGCATATTTTTACTTCCTAACTTATTTTACCTTATGCTTAAAGAATAGAATTTGGTTTAGCCAGCCTGCTTTGCTTAAAAAAAAACAGCAGTGAGGGGGCAGGAAAAATGAGTAATACTAATAATTTGGTTATGATTTTTTCCTTTAAAATGTTTTTATTTCCAAGCTATTTCTTCTTAGGAAAGGATGAAATGGTTCAAGGGTATTGTCAGTATATAGATTAACCGCCCCCCCCAAGAAAAAAAAAACCTTCAGATATCAGAAATAGCTCTTATTAACTTGTGGAAAGAATTCTTGTCAGATTTAAGGAAGAAAGCACTTGTTTTTAGTCCACTATGGCAGCATTATCATACTGAAAAGGTAAACAACTTACTATGTGGAAAAACAGAGCAGTATAGTGGAAAGAGAAGATCTATTTTGAAGTTTCAAATCCACTACTTACAAGCTATGTGACATTGGGCAGGTTATTTATGTGAGCCTTAGTTTCCTCATTGGCAGATTGGAAGTAAAATTGTTTATCTGGCCTACCCTACAAGAGATACGTGTATATGTGGATATGTGTATATATACCTATATATGCATACATATATGTATGTATGTATATTGTGTGTCAAGTTTAAACTGTAAAGCACTATACAAAGTAAAGTAGGTAATGTTATGATTCATAGATAAGCATTTGACGAGTTCCTTCCTCCTTCTAAGGCATTTGGAATTCTGTTTCAGGCAAGGTGATAAAAACTTTTGTTGATTGAGAACTAGGGAAACCCTTCCATTTCCTGACAAAATTGGATTTTAGCTTTTTCATTTAGTATATCAACATTGATCTCATCTCTTTGAATGTCTTTCTTCAACCTTTAGATGATGTCACAATGGTGATTTGCCCTGGAATTGCCAATCATAGTGAGAAGCAGTACATCCGAACCTTTGTCGACTATGCCCAGAAAAATGGCTATCGATGTGCTGTGCTGAACCACCTGGGTGCACTTCCCAATATTGAATTGACATCTCCTCGAATGTTCACTTATGGTAAGGGCAAAAACATGTCAAGTATGGCTATTCTGGTTCTTGTTCTTGCCATATTAACTTACACTATAGTAACAGTTACACTATAGACCAAAACCTCTTAAACTTTGGGTCATGACCTCATAACTGAATGTGGGGGTAGCGAAATTATGATTTATTATCAGTAAATGTTTAACTTGTTTACCTATTTTGTAGACTTATGTATATCTGAGATCATATAAAAATTTCTTAGGCTAAAAGGGGTCACAAGTGGGCAAGGTTAAGAAGGAATGCTATTGATGAACAGATGTAGTATATCTTTAATCATTTCTGACTTTCTTAGCCAAAAAATTGCAATGTTTGGAAGAAGATCAGGAAAAATGACAATGCATTGTAAGTAGTTACTTAAGGAGAGCTTTAAATCAGCCTTCCCATCATGGCTACAGCTTAGTTTTCCCGTCACTTTTAATGGTCACCATTAAAAAAAAATAGAGCTCACACTCTGAAATGAAGCCAAAATTGTAAATTGTTTGGCACTATCCATGGCTTATTGCAAAACAAGTCATTGCCCTAAGCCAGATGTTTAGCTCCAGGATAAGATTTCTAAAGGATTATTTTATCAACTGCCAGCCTTGGGCAGAGAACCGCTCAAATCTAGGAAGCTCCTGACCTCATTTGAGGTGAAATGAAACATCCTCCATTTGATCTGAGCTCCCCAAAACTCAATTAGATCAAATCAAAACCTATAAATAAGACTTTTAAGACTACAGAATCATAGATTCTCAAGAGTTCAGAGATAAAGGTTCCTCGGAGATCATCTAGTCAAACTTACATGTGATTAGGATTCACAAAATCCCTTGACTATTTGTTTCCTTATCCTTCCTTAAAATAAGAATACTTAATAGTATCCACCTAACAGGCTTATGAAAGCCAAATAATATAGATGGAGGGAGGGAGGTAGGAAAGGACAGGCATACAGAGATGCTATTATCCCTATTATCCACTTTCTGCTTGGCGTCTCAGGAGAGAGGTCAAATCTCAGTAATGCCACTTAATACTTTTATGACACTGAACCAGTCACTTAATCTTTCTGGTCATTAGTTTCCTCATCTGTGAAATTAGAGTGTTAAACTCATGCTATTTAAGGTCCTTACCTTTTCAGTTCTAAATCTCTGACTCTAGGGAGAGTTCACTGTCTCAGAAATCTGCCAATTTCACTTTTCCATAGCATTAATTATTAGGTTTTCCTTCCTTAACCCCTTCCCCTCACCTGCCCAAGACTGATTGAGCTAACATTCACCTGTCTCCCTTCTATTTTTGCCTCCTAAGACCAAGTTTAAAAGGTTCTAATCCTCTTCATCTCTTAATAATCTTTTAAATATCTGACATTTCTCCTCCTATGCAAAGAATTTTTTCTTTAGATTAAACATAAATGAATAAATTAATGAAAACAGATTTTTAAAGTGCTTACTAAAAACTGTGCTAAGCTCTGGTTATATAAATTCAAAAGCAAATTTGCCTCTCTCCTCGAAGGACGTATATTCTTATGGAAATTTATGTTACAACCCATAAAGGAGAACAGTAGACACAGAAGGATATGGTGGTGTGGAAAGTTATTGGAATGATGAGTGAAAGGATAGAATAGATTGGCACACCCTTCCTGGAAGCAATGTCAGTTTTAATTTAACCGCTGATGACAAATGGCCAGGAAATCAAGTAAGACATGACTGAAGTCAACCTGACCTGAAATTGTGGGCCACACAAGGCATTCACCACTCAGAACAGAAGGGGCACAGGCCACAAATTGAGTCACTCTTCCTTTGATGTGATTTTCAGTCCCTTCACCATCTTAACTGCCCTCTTCTAAATGTATTCAAGCATGTGAAAGCTGGTGGTAATTGGAAAAGGTTCTGGATTCTCATTCATAGAAGCTGAGTTTGAATCCTGGCTCTAGTTATTTCCAGTGTTACCTTAATTTCTTCATCTGTAAAGTGAAGGGACTGGACAAGATGACTACTAAGGTCCCTTCTAGTTCTGAATCTGTGATTCTGTGTCAATATCTTTCTTAAAATGCAGTACTAGGATTAAATATCATTATGTTTCAGAGCTAGTCTGTCCATGTTAAAGAATCAAGGACTCTAGCTTTCTTTGTTCTGGACACTGAGTATTAATTAATACAGTCTGGCATTTCATTAAGTTTTTTTGACAGCTATATCACATTGTTGAATCGTAGTAAGCTCAGTTAACTAAAACTGCCTTCTTAATACTTGTGCACTGATCCTACTTTACACTTACTTAAGTACTTTGGAACTGTGATCTTATTAATCCTTAATAAATTTTATTTTATGAAATTTAGCTTGTTATTGTACCTTGTCAAGAACTTATTGGATTCGAGTTCTCTCATTCAATGAGTAAATTAACTTCCTGAGCCTTGTGTTATCCATAAATTTGATAAGTATGTCATCCTTCAAGTCATTACTAAAACATTTAACTAATCATTCAAACTAAAGTACTAGAGACCTATGACGTTCTATTAGAAACTGCCTTCTAGGGCCAGTCTGGTGAGGCCTTCAAGCCTTGTAGTTATCTCAGAATAATGTTTTTAAATGCATAAAATAAAATACATAGGATAATAAAGAAAACTAATTATGTTGAAAGATAGGTATCAAAAAAATTTTATTTTAAATTTTACAGATCTCTTGTTTAAAATATCTGGGGACATTGGTCAGTTTAATTTTAATTCTTTTGGTCTGGGTCATACAAGCAATTTTGAAACTACCAAGTTTTACTGCCATCAAGTCTATATCTCTCTTGGTTATACCCCAAAGATCTGTCTTTTCTCCCTCTGCCTTTCTCTTTCCCTCCCTCTCCCCCTCCCTCCCTCTCTTCTCTTTCTCCCTCCTTTCTTCTCTTCTCTTCTCTTCTCTTCTCTTCTCTTCTCTTCTCTTCTCTTCTCTTCTCTTCTCTTCTCTTCTCTTCTCTTCTCTTCTCTTCTCTTCTCTTCTCTTCTCTTCTCTTTCTCTCTCTCCTCTTTCTCTCTCCCTCCTTACTTCCCTCCCTCCCTCTCTCACACAATTACCTCATCAGCTACTTAAGAGTTTACATCCAGTCCCATTTGTTTTCCTGAGCTTTAGTCCCATGTCACCCAATTACCTTTTAAGATTTCAAATTCTGAACTTCTCAGAGACATTTCAAATTCAGAATGTCCAAAACTGAATTCATCTTTCCCACCCAAACTTTCCCCTCCACCAGTCTTCCTTATTTCTGTCAAAGGCACTGTCCTCCTCCTAGTCTCTTAAGTTCAAAAGCTCAGCATTAATTTACACTCCTAAACCTCCCTCACCCCACATGTCCAATAAGTTGTCAAATATTGCCATTTCCACATCAATATCTCCTCTCTTATCTGACCCTTTCTACTTAAATAGTCACCACTTCAAGTCAGGCTCTTATCACTCTTCATTTCAATTATTGCATCAGGCTCTCAATTGCTTTCTTGCCACAACAGTCTATCATATACACTACTGCCAAAATGATTTTTTAAATGCAGATCTGACCAGGTCACTCTTGTCAATCAACTTCAGGGGCTCCCTATTGCCTCTAAGATAATATGTGATCTCTTCTGTTTAGCTTTTAGCACTTTACAATACACTCTCAGTCTATCTTTCTAATGTCATTGAACATTTTCTCTCCTCCTACACTCTAGATCCAGCCAAACTGGCTGCTCTACTTTTCACCTTCCACCTTTCATCTCTGTGCATTGGCCATCCCTCAAGCCTGGGTGCCACCTTACCTCATCTTTGCTCACAAAATCCTTTTCTTTAAGACATAGCTCAAGTCCCACCTTCTACATGAAACATTTCTTAATTCCCTGAACTACTTCGTATTTATTTTCTTTAAATTTATTCTACATATGCTTAGGGATGTACTTCTTGTCTTCCCAGTTAGAATGTCAGCTCTTTGGGAATAGGGACCATTTTATATATTACCTTTGTGTGTCCAGAACCTGGGACAGTGCCTGACATGTAATAAGCACTTAGTAATTGTTTGTTACCTTCTTCCCCATATGAACTTATGCAAATCACTAGAGATCTGTGGCCTTAGTTTACCCATCTGTAAAATGAGGATCTTGAATTAAGGTAACTCTGAGGTCTCTTCCAATTCTTAGTCTATAGTCTTACTATATTTATGACACTGTTCATTTTACTAGTCGTACAAAGACAAACAAGACATAACCCCTGACTTCATAGATCTTTTAGACCAGCAGGAATTTTTGATATGGAAATGCTTTCCTAATACAGATTGATAGCTTGTTTTTGATTTTATATTTGAGAGACTTGCCAAGGATATTAAGAGATTGTCATTTGCTAAGAGGCAGGATTTGAACTTAGGTTTTTCCAGATCCTAGATCATCTTTCTCTATGCTGTTTCACCCAGAGTGATAAGTTAAATGTAATATGTCTGAAGAAAGATCTCAGGACTTGGATGCCTTCCTGTTTCTACAGTAAACAGCTGCCTCCTAACTACCCTTGCAGAACCTTCCTCTCATTAGTGAGTTCTTTCCAGTACCTGCCTTTTGGGTAAAGGCCTAGATTAGCTATCCCTTATTTCCCCGTGTTCCCTTCTCCTTCATCTCCTCTTTTTAATTGTCTGCCTTTTTTTTCATTGTCCTCCTCTATTGGAATGTAAACTGTCTTTAGTCTTGTATTTTTAACCCAATGCTTAGTACAGTAGCCTTTGCATAGTGAGGACTTAATAAATGCTTGCTTATTGGTTGATTGATTGATTGTCCTTATGGCACAAGCTCATTGTGAAAATATTTGTAAAATGTGCTGTCTATTTTGATATTAGTCTTCCACTGGAAGAATAGGAAAAAAAACACTAAGCATTTCCATTGATTCCTTTCAGCTCTATAGAGTTCATCTTCTACCAATACTTTTACTTGTAGGATGACATGGAAGAAGAGAAACCAAAACATAATCTTGAACATATTCTGAGAAGGTAAAAATATATCAAAATGACTTCAGGCAAAGTGATTAAGAAACCCCAAATGCAGTAAACATTAACCTAGTCTTTAAAAAAACAACTAAAATAAATAAAGTGGTTTTAGATCCTAAACACAATGAATATTTTTCAATTAAGTAATCTTAACCTCTAAGAGTTGCCCTTAAAATATTTAAAGACCATTGGGCAAAGTTTTCTGCTATAGCATATAATAGCCTTTCAATTACACCTTCACTTTATTATTGTTCTCAGTTTCACAGTAAAAAGAAATGGCATACTTACTTGAAAAATCACAATATGGTCTGTGTAAAACCTAACACAAGTGAGCATCTATAAACATTCTCAAGTATCAAATTGAATAGCTATCCAAGAAGATCATGTGTGCCATAATAAGGGCTTAACCCATTAAAAAAATGTACTTTGTATTAGAGACCAAGGATTAGATGGTGGAATTTAAAGAGAAGGAAAGGAAAATATTTACTTCCTCCTCCTTCCTTTGGTTTTATGTTTCCTAACCCATATTCCCATGCCAACCAAAACAGATACTTACTCTGCATTTGTATTTAACTAAGTTTTGGCTGATGATAAACCACTAGAATTAGACATGAACCAGGAATGTCTAGTGTGGTCAGAAAGGCCTGAGTTCAAAACTGGCCTCAAACACTTACTTGCTATGTGACTCTGGACAAATTACTTAACCTCTGTTTGCTTCAATTCACCAGAGAAGGAAATGGCAAAGTACTCCAATATGTTTTCCAAGGAAACCCTATAGACAGTATTGTAGTCCATAGGATCACAAGGATTCAGACATGACTGAATGACTGAACAACAATAGCAGCAACAAACCACTAGAATAGACTTTCTGCTAGCATGTCCTTCACTATTTTTATCCTGGTAAATACAGCAGAATTTATGCTCGGGTCATACCTCCCCAGACTGTCCATGTTTCCATTCTTTCTTATCCCTTGAAGTTATTGGTCAGAATTTTGAAATAGTTAATTTTTGAAATAGTGCTCACTCAGCCTGGTCTCGTAGATAGTTAATTGCTTAACTTCTTTCAACTAGGTTGCTCTTTGATTTTTTTAAAATCATTTTTTGTGAATTGAATAGTGGGTCCAAAACCCATCTTGCATGATCTAAGCAAGTTGAGCAAACTAAAAATAAAGTCTAAAACTCAAGATGAATAATAGACCCACTGTAGTATGATTTCTAAAACAATCATTAAAACAAAGAAAAAATAAATGATATATAATACTATGGCAAAACCAATATATAGTAATCTCAACATCTAGATGGGATTGGTCACTTGGCTACAAAAGGATGAAGCAAAATTTAAGAAATTTTATTTGAAATTTTTTTTTAGTGAATAATGTAGCTTTTCATAGGAACAGTACAGCAGCAGAGATATGTTGGCTTATTTATATTGTTTTTAAAACTTTGGATGGTGTTTGGAATGTATAGCATTTCCTATCACTTGATCCTGAAAAATATTTAGGAAAATAAAGAATGTGTGTTTTGCTTTCTTTTTTTTCCAAATGCCTTAAGCAAATAGTCTAATATTTTGTCCGAAGACACCCATAAACCAAAGACATTAACCGTAAAACAGATTGTGGATTATTGGGGTAATTGGATCTGGATTTTTAAAAATTGTCTTTAAGACTATAATTTTAGTAATGAGAAAGCAAGATGTCACTGTACATGTCAATAACCAGAAGGTTTCCAAGTTTGGTCTAGATTCAAGAAACTGAGAAGCTTGTCTTTCCTTATGTATCATATTGAAAGGGATAAAAATATAACCTGACTTCCCTTAAGACCATGAGCCTATTAAGTACTTAGCAGTACCCATCCCTGACTGAAACACCAAGCTAATGCAGGTGCTCTGCAGGGATTTAAATGGCATTACTAATCTTATTTCTAAGCGCTTCATTTTTGGCAAGGCCAGAGAATGGACAGGAGGGCAGTATTCTGTTTTGGTAGCTAGAGGATCTTTTCAACCTCCCATCAAGCACAGTGCTAGATCTTTTTTTTGAGAATTTTCTTCTACCTACTTTAGGGATCTTCTGTGTAAAACCAATAAAGCTCTATTAAAATAGTGATGTTCTAAACCATTATTCATATCAGTATATTATATGATTTGAGAAGACATCTTATTCCAAGTTGCTGCAAAAGTACATTTTAGGAATTACACATTGCTTTGACCTCTCCATTTCCCAAAACATAATCCTTTTTTAAGGCAGATGAATAAATTATGAACAGATTCACTATCATCTTGGCATCTTAGACATTTTAATGGATTCTGGCCTGTTGATTCCTGCCAGTTTTGGTTTGTAAAAAGGAGTACAAGAGAATAAGCATGAGCTATTCTTATTCATCTCTTATCTGTCTTCTGCTTAGTTGGCTGGGGTTGGTTATACAAGTGCAGGAGGGAACCATGAAAAGAGGGCTAGTTTTAGTGTCAGAATCAAATCACAAAATATTAGGGTTGAAAGGAATCTCAGAAACCATCTAGTCCAATCAACACTGAAGCAAACATTCTTTATAACTCCACCAAGTGATCATCCACGCTTTGTTTGAAGACCCCAAGTGAAGGGAAGCCTAAATACAACTCAATGCATTTCTGTATAGGTCTAATTGTGATGAAGATTTTCCTTTAAACCTAAATTTGTATCTATAACTTCTACCTATTAGTCCTAATCTTACCCTCTGAAGGCAAGCAAAAGAAATCCAGTCTTTATATTTAGTGATGTCCTTCAGATACTAAAGACAGCTGCCATATCTCACCCTAAGTTTTCTTCTCCAAACTTAATGTCCCCAGTTGTGCCAGATGATCTTCACATGGCATGAACTCAAGAGGTAAATACCCTTCTGCTTATCATTGTTCTGCATGAAGTGTGTTGCCCAAAACTGAAAATAAGGACTTCAGATATAACCTAATCAGGGCAAAGGATAACTGAACTATTACCTCCTTGGCTCTTTAAAGCAGCCCAACATTGCATTAGCCTCATTGATTATCATATCTTATTGTTGACTTATATTTGAATTTCTGAGCCACTAAAACCTTCAGATCTTTTTCAGAAAAATTGACATTTAACTGCCTCTTCTAAGTGTGATGTTAGATTCAAGTCTATTAAATTTCACAATTTTATACTTGACCCAGTATTCTAGGTTTTCAAGATCTTTTTGAATTTTGATTATTTAATCCAATATCATTCTGCTCATTTTGTGTCATTCTGCATTGATAAGCATGCCAACCTTGTACTGGTAAATCCAAGTCATTGATAAAAATGTTAGCCATCAGAGGGTCAAACACAGATCCGTAACGTTACCCTATTGACTCTTTCTTTCCAATAACTGACTTCTCTTTGGGTATAATCATTCTAACAATTCCAAATCTCCTTAATTGCATTATCATTTAGCCCACATCTCTCCAGGCTTTCCACAACCATAATAAGAGAGAGCCATCAGATATTTTGCTAAAAATGTGGATAATTCTTTTTAAAAATTAACTTGGCATGACTTGATCTTGAAACCATACTAGCCTTTTGTAATCATTGCTTCCTTTGGATGTTTACCCCTTTTAATAATAAGATCTAGCATTTCACCAAGAATCAAATATCAGATCTGTAAACTTACAGTTTCTATACTTTGTTCTCTTCCCTTTTTAAAAAAACTTGGGCAGCATTTGCTCATTTCCAGTCTGATGGCACCTCTCCTGGTTTCTATGATGTCATAGGTCATTGACAAGAACTCAGCAAATACATCAGCCATTTCTTTCAGCATAACATAGGATATAGTTTCTCTGGATTGGATGACATGAACTGATTCAGGGGAGCAAGACTCAGAGTCTATATGTATATATTGATCTTTTAGCCATTTTCATTGTCTTTTTCAGGCTAAAGATCATTCTCATTGGCAGACAAAACAGAAGCAAAGGGAGAATTAACTAGCTTTGCCTTCTTTTCCTAAGGAGTTATACAGTTCCTTCTAGCCTGAGCAGCAACCTTATCCTTTCTTTGATTACATTTTCTCTAATATTACATTTTTAAAGTTTGGTTAAGTCAGCTTCCCCTAGAAGCCTTGGACTTCTTTGTACTTCTTACCAAATTTAAGCATTCCTAATATAATCCTGACAGGATTGTGCCGTACTTTGATTTCATCTTCAGTTACTTGTGTGTTTCTTTGTAAATATCTTTTTAAAAATCTCAGGTTATTGGTGAATTTAAATATTAGCTCTGCTCCCTCACTGCCTATATGACTGAACTAATCATTTTCCCTCTCTAAAATTAAAGGGTTCAACTAGATACTATAGAAGGTCCCTTCTGACTCTAAATCTATGATCTCTTATGACTGAACTTTTCCCCCCACAATATGACTTGTATAAAACTTGAGTATAGCCTATAATCAGTATTTGTTTACTCATATATTGTTTTCTTTTCAAAGAGGTCTCATTTTAGGGTTGGCACCTATACTTGGACCAATAACATACTATTACTTTTGAGGGACAGTCTAGATTAATTATGTCAGGCTGCTGCTTATAGTCTCCTCCAACATGCCCAGACTTCCTTAAACTTCATCTTTTTTCCTGAGCTGAAGTCCCAAACTAACTAGGTACACAAGCATATACCTAAAACTCCGACTCCTTTCCCCCAAAACCAAATTATCTGTCCACTGTCCTTAGACTCACAATTAAAGCCACCTTCTCCCCCTGGCTCTTAGAAGAAGTTTTTCCTTTGCAAGCTAAAGCTAATAGATTGAACATAACCTAGGCCTACTTCTCTAAGAGAAGTCCTCAAGAGTGTTAACTCAGCTTTTATTTTATTGGTATGGTATTTGAATAAGGAGATATTTTTTACACACACACACCCCAATAGGGCTCCTTGGAATTGTTGACCCAGAAGGACAGAGTTGTAGTGGGGAGCTTATAGTCTAAGAGAGCAAAGGAAAATAAATTTAAATCCATCAGTTCATTCCCTGTAGCTATCTGGTCTACAGATGAATGATTTTTTTTTGCACTAGAATGGGAGAAGAGTTGGAAAAGGTACCTAGTGGGTAGAAATACTTGATATTATATGGAAAATTAAGATATTAATGATCGTAAGGATTTAGTAGGAATGGAAACCAAAATAAAGAGAACATAATTGAGAGAAGAAAATGGCCCAGGAAAGTGGATTATTCATTTTATATTTAATTCAATTCAACAAATATTTTGTCTTACTAGTTTCTGGACTCTTTTATTTTATTTTTATTACTTTTCCTTCCTGGTTCTGCCTTTCATAATCAACTCCCCCCAACTAGATACTCAAAACTACCACTTGGTTTCCTTTACCTAATTTATATATAAGTACATCCACGTATATGGTGTGTGTGTTTCACAGACATTGCTGTCTTATTCTCCATATTTATGATCCAGAATAGCCACTGTCATTCTCAGGACAACCCCTCAGCACCTTTGAACACTAATATGTTAAAGTTAAATAATGCTTTTTCCCACTTACAAACAGTTAATGAGCCCATGAGGCCCTTTCTCTTTTTAAATCTGTAATACTCTTAAAGTTCAACTAAAAATGTAGTTTCCATAGCTTCCCTCCCTGTCTTAAAACTCAGAAAAAAAATCATTTCTACCAAACTTCCCTATAAAAGTGAGAGCACATAAGAATTTACTTAAACTCTTCATGACTGTGAAATGCAATCTTCAATCTGCCAGCTCCCTGAATCTAACTTATCATCCCTCTGAGGATAAACCCTTTACAATTCCTTTTTCACAATTCTCAGGCACAAATGAAAGGCATTTCCTTTCCAAAACAGCATGAGATTTGGGGAAGAGTCAAACTTGACAACCCCATAGATGCAGCTTACAATCTGAAGCCTTCACATCCCTGAAGGCAGTACTATCCTCAGAGTCCCCACAAAGTCATTGCTCTGAAGGAACAAAGAAAAAGGAAAACTAAGGATAAAGATTTTCTTCTACACAATGCCATCTCATCTGATGTGCCAGTAATTATACTTCGGGCTTGGCATTTTTTAATTTCTACAGCTATTTTTTAACTGAATTATTCAGTCTTATAGCAATACCCTATAGCTAGTAGATATGACCTAATAGTGATTCATACATTTTTATTTTGGATATGACAAAAGGTTTCCTGGGCTCCCACCCATCTGAATGAGTTCATGTTGTTATTTTCACCATCTTAATTTTCCAGATCTTCTACTTGACAGGGAATTATATTTACCTTCTATTTCCCTCTCTTACAAAAACTCTTTGGCTTATATTTACATATATGTGTATATATATGATTGCACATGTATAATATATATTAATGCAATTAATATAGATAGATAGATTAATATATGATATATCATTCATATATTACATATACACTTATATATTTATGTATGTATACTTAAACACCCATGTATCGTATGTGTATTATGTGACATATGTATATTAACATGCACATCTTATTTGAATAGATGTGTGCAAACATTTTATTTATTCCATAAACATGTATTAAGTTCTCATATATGCATGCATACATAGACATATGATCATAGATCATAAGAACTGAAAGGATTTATAGAGACCATTCATACCAACTCATTTTGCAAATAAAGAAATTGAGTCCCAGAGGGATTGTGACCTTCTCAGGGTCATGCAATTAATGTTGGCAGAACTGAGATTCAAACTCATGTCTTTCAACTCCACCTCCATCTTTTTCCTGTGGACCCGTGCTGCTTCCCAACATCAGCACTGTGCCTGCAGGACTCTGGAGCTATCTGTTCATATGTGTCAGAACTCATTCACACAGCTCTTGCAGATTTACAGACTCCTGCCCTCACACGCCCCCTTTGAGATGTAAGTATTTGTTGCTCTGTGGTGACTAACTCTTCATGCCCCCATGGTCATAGCACGCCAGTACCGCCCATGCGCTTTTCTTGGCAAAGATTCTGAGTGGTGTTCCCATTTCCTCCTTCGATTAATTAAGGCAAACAAATGAAGTGACTTGCCCATGGTCCCATAGCTAGTAATGTTGGAGGCCTCAATATAACTCAGCTCTTCCTGACTCCAGACCTACCATATTATCTATTCAACCATCTAGTTGCCCTGGTATGGTTACTGCAATATTACATTTTACAAATAAGGAAATGTAGACTTAAAAGAATCTGATTTAGCAAGGATCACAACTAGTAAGTGTCAGAACCTGGACTTGCCTTTTCCATTTTTGTCATGCCATTTTTGTCTTTAGCCAAATAAATTTATTCTTTATTCTTTATTCTTATTTCTCTAACCTGGATGTTGAACTTCTCAGTCCTGTTGGCCCCATTTGGGAAAACTTATAAAATTAAGTAGATCACAAGCAGATGTTGCCCAGAAGGCCTTTTTTTTTTATATATTCCAATAGCTGATACATTTGCTATGTATCATTATCGTTCATCTTTCTGTTCTGAGCATTGTTGGCCCTCAAGTGTTGAGTGATAATAATCATCTCTTTGTGCAAGGCTATAGTCAGTGCCCTAGATTTTATTTCTATTACAGTAGCCTTAGATTAGATATCTGAGCAGTGCCACTAATGCTAGTCCCATAAGGATTAAATGTGTAGAATCTCATTAAGAATTTCTCTCATGCCTGAAAGTAGATTAGAGTCTCTCTGACATTTGTATTACTTGTAGTGGAATAATCCAAGGAAAATGGGCCCCATTTGTTTGACCTGTGAGCTCCTTTAAGTCAATGAAACCTGTAGCATCCCATTAACTTTACAACATCTTGTGAACCTGGGAAGAATCATCTACAACATAAAGACTTAGAGTTGGAGCTGTGTAAGGTCCATTGAATGATTGTTCCCCTGTTCCTAGGAGACATCCAGGTTTGTGTAAAACAGTTATGACAGTGTTCCAAGAGACAGACAGAACTGGTCCATCCCTCAAATCTGATGTGTTTGTATTTAATTCAGCCGTCAGTCTGTAACTGTTCCTTAGTACCATAGCAAATTGCTCTTGTAGCAACCTTAGTGATATCTCTATACTTGTTTTAGGCCACATTTAATTAGCCTCTAATTTTAATGACATTAGAATCTAATATGGAAGGGACTACAAGAGCCTTCTAGTTTAGGCCCTCATTTTACAGAGAAGGAAAGTAAAACCTAGAGTGCCAATCAAATATGAATTTAACTTTAGTACAAGGTTTGTTTTCTTTCTGCATGGGTGACAATGTGTTATAGTGGGAAAAACACTGGTTTTAGAGACAGAAGAATACCTGGTTTAGAATCCTGGCTCTGATATTTTGTAATCTTGAAAAGTCATTTAACTTTCTTAAAGCCACAGTTTCCTTACTTTTAAAATGAGGTATGACAGCAATAGCAATAGTACATGACGATCAATTCTGATAGACATGACTCTTTCCAACAATGAGATGATTCAGACCAATTCCAACAATCTTGTGATGAAGAGAGCCATCTACACCCAGAGAAAAGACTGTGGATCATGATATATTCTCACTCTTTTTGTGGTTGTTCACTTGCATTATGTTTTCTTACTCATTTTCTTTCCTTTTTGATCTAATTTTTCTTGTGCAGCAAGATAACTGTATAAATATGGTTTACATGTTAAATTTAACATATATTTTAACATGAATAACATATATTGGATTGCTTGCCATCCTGGAGAGGGGGAAAGAAAAGGAAAATTTAAAGGTTTTGCAAGAGTCAGTGTTGAAAAATTATCTATGCATATGTTTTGGAAATAAAAAGCTTAAATAAAAACAAACAAACAAACAAATAAATACGTAAATAAATAAATAAAATGAGGTATAAATTGGAAAATAAGGAAGGAATAAGGATCCTTCCAAATCTAAATCCTAAAAGCTATTACCTGGAGCTCCCCCAAGCTATTGTGTATCCATCTATTGCTAGGAACAGGAAAGGCAGAGATGGGAAGGCAATGTTGTGAAAAGGGAATTCCAGGTATTGCCCAAAGGTCAACCTAACTTTTGAGGACAATTATCACCAAAAGTTTGCCACTGTTTCATTTTTCCAGTTTATAGCAACTCACAAAAACCAACTCCTATAGCACCATGGGCTTTTTGGTCTGTCTCAGTGAAGAGAGTGAAATCAAGTAATTTTGCCATTCTTTTGAAAACGTATCAGGAGGATGCCTCCTCAAGAGAGAGCTAAAGGTCAGATCTAATAACTTCATGCTATCCTGAAGATCTTTTCTGGGGGGAAAATATTTGCTTTAGTATTCAAGAGTGAGTATGTATCCAGAAGTGGTTTAATTTGGAGACTGGTTCCATAAGCATCCGGTTCTAGTGCTGATAGAATCAGTTGCCCAGATGGGAATTCAAATTCAAAAAAGCAGATAAATCACTTTCTTAAGACCCGACCCAATAGGTTTAGCATGCTTCCTGTAGCCAGATGCTGAGTGCTTGCTACAGGAGGGAGGCATATATGTAAAAGAAAAAAAAAAAAAAAGACAGTCTTACCTTCAGCCTGCTCTTTTGTGAGATGAGCTGCTAAAATTCCTCAGTTTTTACCAAGCAACAAGTCTGAACCTCCACCATAAACCAATAGTTTTCTTATGCTACCATGCCTTTTGCTCATTTTTTATTATCTCCTCCCCCAGTGTCTTCGTGTGTGTGTGTGTGTGTGTGTGTGTGTGTGTGTGTGTGTGTGTGTGTGTGTTTTTAACTTTTGTTCCCACTGAGGCAAATCTAAGGACTTAGAGGGATTCAGAGCCACTTCTTTATTGTATAGTAATTGACTTCCTCTTGTTAAAGGAGCTATTGAGAATTACCTAGTTTATGACTTGTGTGGAGTCCTGGACATAGGCTGATGTCATCCTTTTTTATCAGGGGCATCTCATTTGGATTGCTGAATTGGTTTGTTTCTCTCTGCTTGTTGCCACTGTTTCATAAAGCATTTTTATCCTAAGTGCACAGAATATATCTCCCTGGTTGTTCCCACCCTTCCTAAGTAGATCCTGCAAATAATGTTATCAGCTTCCTGCTTTTCTCAACATCATGAAGACCCTACAAATTTTGCCCTCAGCCTTATACATTTTTATATGTATGACCTGAACATTCTTTTTTGGTGATTGAAAATGGAGCAGATCTCCCTTAATTTACCCTTAGAACAGTATTTGATCTTCAACATAAATGACATTAGAAACACTAGTGTCTAAGTAGTTTCTTTACTAGCTAGGAATTTCTGTTAAAAAAAAAAAAACCACGGGCATGTTTCCAATATCTTATCTAATTAGTAATTTTCAAAACTGTAATACAAAAGAACAAAAATTGTGTTTAACAGATAAATCAATAAAATCTTAAAAAATTGATTCAAAATATCAAAATCACAAGTACAAGACAGGGAAGAATATCTCAACAGCATTTTGCCCAAAAAAGATCAAGGGAGTAAGTGAACTGCAAGCTCAATATATATTAGTAGTGTGGACATGACAACTGTGAATTTACACTGCAGTCTAAATTAAGAGGGGCAGATGTTTCAAGATTAGACTGTCCCTTTGTAATCTGCCTTGACCAGTCCACATCTGTAGTTTTGTGTTTAGTGTTGGCTGCCATGTTCTAGAGGGAATATTGGTAAGTTGGAGTATGTCCAGAGAAGAACAGCCAGGATGGAAGTGAGATTAAATTTGTTCTGTTTAGTCCCAGATGGCAGAACTGGCAGCAGTGGATAGAGGTTCCAAAAAAAGGCACTTATAGATTTAAGAGAAAACTTCCTAACAATTAGAGCTAGTCAGTGGTAAAATAGACTTATCTCAAGGGATAGGATCTTCCCCTCATAGGAAAAATCCCACCAAAAGCGTGTTTTGTATATTCGTTGCATGAGAACTGATTTGTGGACTGGTTTCTACTTTTAGGCTGTACCTGGGAATTTGGAGCCATGGTGAGCTACATCAAGAAGACTTATCCCCAGACCCAACTAGTTGTAGTGGGTTTTAGTCTGGGTGGAAACATCGTGTGTAAATACCTGGGTGAAACTCAGGCAAATCAAGAGAGAGTCCTTTGCTGTGTCAGTGTGTGTCAAGGATATAGTGCATTAAGGTATGTGTTCTCTTCTATTTTTCTGTCATCATTTCTTCCAGGAAAAATCAATCCAATATTAGGCAAAAAATTCTGGATTTTTGATAAATCACGTTTTGCTTTTGGATTGAGTTCTTTAAGATATGTCCTTGTCTTCTTGTTGTTCATAATTCTGTATCTCTGGACCCATATTTATGAAAGACAAAACTCCCTCTGTCCTTAAGGGAATCAAATATCATCCATAGAGATTTATAGAATTCCCATCCTTTTCACAATGGAACTAGGGAAGAGAAAAGTTTAAAAGAGAAGCATACGATTATTGCCTTCCAGATATATCACAACTGCCAAATTTAGATCATAGTTGGTCTATTCAGGGTAATCTTTAAAACTGAAGAGCCATGAGAGGGCATATTCTCCCTAATTTCAGCCTTAAAGATTAAGAATTTTTCAGTTTCTTTTCTTTGACACTTTATGGTTTCATAAACTTAAATCCCTTTCTGTTTGCATTCTAATTCATTTGTATATTCTGTCTTTGGATTTATGAGTTCAGTAAACTTACTAGCTCATTACAGTTTGATCCTGTTTTTAAAGAGCTTCTAACAAAGAATTACCAGAAATATTCTTTAGCAATCTGTTCCAATGTTAAATGCCTGAAATTTGTGATACTTTGAAAGACCAAGCAAATTTTATAGTCAGGGCCTGGTCCTTCTTGTATTAATTGCACTTATGATCAATGAATCTTTTGTTGTTTTACCTAAAAGCCTCAGGCTTCATTTTTAAACCTTTTTATTGTCTTCTTATTATTTTATTGTCAATGGAAATATACATTTAAAAAAAAACCAAAATTTCTGATGTGGTATTCATTATTTTCCAGTATTGATAATCAATATAATCAGTGAGCACACTAAGGTATTAATAGCCCAAGATATAATCTTTTACTATATAATATAAACCTAGTCTTGAAAAATTCTCTAATAGTGAGAGAAACCTTAGGCTCCCAGGATCAGTTTTCATATGTAAACAGCTATTTGAGTAGTAGTGACCAAGAGCTGTAAACTCCAAGACCAGACCTTACACAGCTTCACATGCATGGATTCATAATAGCTTCTTATTAATTCCTGAATGCCCTTAAAAAGCCATGTGAATACACTTCTATCCCTAAGATGTCCCTATTCTAGTCCTGAAGCTTGAAAAGTATCTATGAATTGAGATAATTTGGTACTTCATAAATTTAGAATTTTAGAGTCCAAAGTAATCTTAGAGACCATCTAATTTAATGGACTAATTTTTTTAGAAAACTAAATACTACCTGGTCACATATTTAGGGTAGTGATTGAGAGCCAATAATTAGACCAAGGTCTTCTCTCTTTTAATCCATTCTTTTTTCCACTATCTCTAATTCTTTTGGAATCCCCCCCTTCCTTCTCCTTCCTCTTTTCCCTTCACCCCACCAAAAACAAAAATAAAAGCAAACTTATCAAAACTATGAAATCAGGTGGAAAGAAATAATACTTTTTATCTTGGTTTTATTGGAGCTGTTCTGAATCAGGATTATTTTCAGCTCAAAAGTAATATATCAAATATGTAGAAACAAAAGTGTATTCTTTAATCCTACAGAGTATTTTATATGCTGAAAAGACTATACAAAAATATTAGCTATTACTATCCAATCAGATTTCTCCTAGATTTTATTTTCTTTACAATATGATATAATTTTTCTGTAATATTTATCCTATATCATCAAACAAAAGAAAATTTCTGTATTCTTTAAGAATACTTTAATATATATAATAACATTTTGCCTAGATTTTCATCAACTATAGTTAAGGTAATATATACAGTATAAGTACTTAATTTTTTTTAATGAATAAGAAGATCTGAATAAAATGGAGTAATTCAGCTCTCTGGAAAATGTAGTTACAGGACAACTCTTTTCTGAATGATGTTCAATAAACTAGGTCTTATTCTACACCAGGAACATCCCGGTTGGATTCTACCATTCTGAATGTAGGTTTTCCTTGACTTTATGAAGCCTAACATCATGTTGCACAATTATGACTTTGGTAAAAATCATTGAGGTAGGAAGTGATAGGTTAGAAACCGACTAATTTTGAAGTTAGTAAAGGCAGAGGAATCTTTTTACTTCTAATTGACTTTATTATATATAAATCCATAATGGCCTGGTCTCCCTTATGTTATCTATAAATATGACCTGTCTAAACTGAGGAAGGCATGTCCATCAACTTGACTTTCAAAGTACTAGAAAAATATTCATTAAAAGGATACAAAACATGTTTAACCTATTTCAGATTGCTTGCTGTCTTGGGGAAGGGGATGGGAGCAGAGGAGGGGTGGGGGAGTGGGGAATTGGAACACAAGGTTTTACAAAGGGGAATGTTGAAAACTTTGTTCATGTATTTGGAAAAATAAAATACCATTTAAAAAAAAACCCAGATAAATAAATAAATTGAATCTGCCAGGATTATTAGCTACAAAAAAAAAAAAAAAAAAAAGAGGATGCAAAAATGCATGTTGTTGTTTTAAAGAAAAAAAGCCAGAAACTTCTGCAAAGATTGCATCTACTAAATGGAAGCTTCTTTCATTCTGCTACACTAGCTCCCTCTACTGGGGGTAAGAGCACACCATGAGTCATTTATGGCCAGTGTTTGTGTCTCAGGTGGGGAAACAAAAGTCAAAGTCTATACTATGATAAATAGCTATAAATTTTGCAGCAACATATATTTAGTCCCCCCTCTGGAGACACAAAGTGTTTTTTTATTACTTATTCATTCCTATGTCAGCTTCATGAGATAAGCAATGGTTTTAACCTTTGAAGAATAAGAATAAGGATCTTAATTACCCAGGGTTACCTTGTTTGACTTTTCTCTTAACCTTTAGCTCAGGGTTCTTTCCATTTGATTTCCATGCTGGGACCTTTAATCTCTTTTCCACCCTAGAATACATTTCCATCTGGTGTAGTGAATTTTAACTGTTAAGGAAGTTTTAAAAATTCTAATAATTTTCATTTGAGACTCCCAACAGCCCTTTGACCTTGTAACTAATAGTGCAGGAATTATTATCCCCGTTTACAAATGAAGAAGCTGAATCTTGGATCATTCTAGTGTCTAGACTTGCCCTAGTCTTTCATCAATAACATGTCCCTCAGCATAATATGTCTGAGCCAGGATTTGGACTTAGGTGTTCCTGACTCAAGCCCAGCACTCTGTCCATGGCATTGTCTAACAAACTGAGCCCTCCCTTTCTGCTGGGACATGAAAGTGGCCAACATTCTCCATCCTTTTTGACAGAGTGGAGTGAGGAGGGCTCACCTTCCTCCAAAATCAGTATTTCTGGGTTTCTTATAGTAAATCAATCATAGTTGAATTTGAAAACTATTTCGGTAGTTTAATTTCCATCACTTGTTACTTAAGCTCATTAGTTTACCCTTGCTCTGGCAGAAGGAAATAGGAGGAACAGAGAGAAGCCAGCTGCCTGCTTTCTATAGTCAGCTAAATCTAGTGGCTGTTTAATGACTTCATGTTTTATTATGGATTAAATAAATCACATGATATGTGCCATGTTCTCTGTGATAATTTCTCGGTATATGCAGCTGCTGCCTAAGCTAAAGGAATGTGTGTGGTCAAGCTAATCCTTGATTTAATTACTTGTTTGAGCCTGTATATCTAAAGACATCTTGAGTATAAGTTTCATCCATTTAACAACAGGAAAATCCCAAAAGTAAGTGAGAGAATTGATCAAGCAAATGCAATATGCAATATGCTTGATCTTTACTTCTAAGAAACTGACCTTCAAGCTGGAAGGAGGGGAAGTCCCATGATTTCTTAGAAGGCAGAATGAGTTTACAGAGCATTTCAATAATCCTGGACATTTTTTCAGAGAAGACCCCTAATAGTCTCCTGTGAGAGTGGGCAATAACTACAAAACCGCTATCAATATAGAACAATCTTTTCATTGAACACCCTTTGTGTGATTGAAAAGGACAGTCTATGATTTGAGTCCTAAGTTTATGAGTACTAAGGGGATGAAGGGCACTGGAATTATCATCCAGGTTGCAATTAATTAGGAAAAGATTCTAAAAGGAAATGAGACAGGAAAAAAAAAGAGGTATGGGTTAGTATTGAGAAGCATTACCAACTTGGCACAGGGCCTGGCTCTACATTGCCTTATGGGAACTAGAGACCCTTTTAAAGAACAATACAAGAATTATCAAATGCCCATTGCAGTTATATTCCCTGCTAAATGGGTTTGGTAACACTACATCTGGGCTTTTGAGTGGAAATTAGATGAGTGGTAATGCTATGCAATGGAAAAAACATAGGACTTGAAAGAGTCATAAGTGCCAGTTTGAAGGTCTGGGGAAAGAGCAGCCTGAATCTACTGAATGTCTAAAATAGAGGCTTTTTAAAACAATACAAAAGGTAGTTCATATTAGGCTAATGGAGCTTTAGAGGTTACTCCTAGGATCAATTTTAACATAAATAGTACTTGAGGATACTTTTAAAAATGTATTAAAATATATGAAGAATATAATAATATTCTTTATTATTTTAATCGTTCCTTCTATAATATTTTGACACTGATAATTTGTGCTTTGCATTAAGGGTTTGTTCAGAAGAGATGAACTTAAACCTAGCCTTATCACAAATTTTGAATTAGTGATTTATGAATTAACCAAATTTTTATCAAGTACAAGACATAAATGCTGTAAACAAAGATGGGAAACCAGGTCCCTTCCTTCAGCAAGTTTACAATTTAGTAAAGTAGTTTATAGCAACCTTTTCCCTAGTGTTAGGATTACAAGGTGATAACTCAGGTTGTCTAAACAATTCTCTAGCTCAGAATTCACATCTTTAGTTCAAATCTTTAAAAGGAGTTTACACCTTTAGACTTCTGAAAAAGAGTTTACACATTTGAAGGAGTTTTCACCTTTAAAGGGAGCAAGTTCATTGGCTGTAGGAGTTCCCACAAGCGCCTGGGAGTTCTCACAAGCCCATTCTCTGGGAGGATAAAAGAAGGCAACATTGAGTCTGAAGAGCAGTCTAGACTGGGACATTAAGTTGGGACAGCAGTCCGGATTGGGGAAGGACAAGAGCTGGAGGAGCTTCAGAGCCAGGATTCAGGAAGAAGAGAATTTGAGATTCTACCTTCGCTCTGGCTGGAGGCTCCAGAAGCCTCCTAAGAAACCTGACTACAGAGGAAAAGATTTTACAGAAAAGAAACCTCCTCCCAGAGAAGGATAACAACTGAGAGACCAACAGAACATTACACCTAGGAATCTCAAAGTACTTTAATAAAAAATTGTATTTTCTCTCACCATACTTCATACATGGAAAGAAAGCTTGAAAATAGGAATAATTCCATGGTTTTTACAAATGTGAAAAATTAAGGCACAAAGACAAGAAAATCTTTGGCAGAGACAATATTCTTGCTGTTTCTGACAAGAAAACTTTTTTTTTTTTCAGTTTTTCACTGGTAAATTATTTCTCATCCAATCACTAGGTTACAGGATTGTAGTAAGATACTAAATATAAAGAAGCTTTGAAAAATCATTGTTATTCAAATATGCTCTTAGTAATATAATATTTCAATTACCTTTCCCACTAGGAAAATGTTCTCAAAAGTACAATAGAACCTTGTATATCTGTCCAGGTATCTAAAGACAAGAAATAATATTTTTTTAATTCATTTTTCCAAATTATCCCCTCCCTCCCTCCACTCCCTTCCCCCAATGACAGGTAATCCCATACATTTTACATGTGTTACAATATAACCTAGAAACAATACATGTGTGTAAATACCATTTTCTTGTTGCACATTAATTATTAGCTTCCGAAGGTATAAGTAACCTGGGTAGATAGACAGTAGTGCTAACAATTTACATTCACTTCCCAGTGTTCCTTCTCTGAGTGTAGTTATTTCTGTCCATCATTGATCAACTGGAAGTGAGTTGGATCTTCTTTATGTTGAAGATTTCCACTTCCATCAGAATACATCCTCGTACAGTATTGTTGTTGAAGTGTATAATGATCTTCTGGTTCTGCTCATTTCACTCAGCAACAGTTGATGTAAGTCTCTCCAAGCCTCTCTGTATTCCTCCTGCTGGTCATTTCTTACAGAGCAATAATATTCCATAACCTTCATATACCACAATTTACCCAACCATTCTCCAATTGATGGACATCCATTCATCTTCCAGTTTCTAGCTACAACAAAAAGAGCTGCCACAAACATTTTGGCACATACAGGTCCCTTTCCGCTGACAAGAAATAATCTTGATAAGGAAACATCAAGATAGTCTAAGAACTCCCTTATCTGTTCCCCACTCTCTTTTCCCAGCACTTTCTTACTTGCATTCAACTACATTCTCCCCCTTATCCCAAGATCACTTTTCAACAGTTTTAGTCTCACTCTCCCATTTCCCTACTTCTGTTTCCATCCCTATAAAATAGTCCAAATGAAGTTCTGGACATATAGAGACAAGATGTGTGGTTGCATAGTTCTGGCTAGGTTGTGGTATTATAGCACAAATGGCTGTTTTGGCATCACTGAAAATGGTGTTTAGGTCTTTATTGCATTTGCTTTTATTGAGAAAGTTTTCCCTTTCTCTAAAACTTCTTCAGCTTGTATCCAATGTAGAGTTAACTCTTGACTTTGAAAGAGAATAGTCATGTGAATAAAGTATTACAAAATTAAGTTATGTTTAATTGCCCACTCCATGTGGTTTGGTAGGGCTTAGTTTTTTATTTAAGGGGTAGAGGATGTATGGGTGTGTATGTGCACAAACAGGAACAGCCTTATTATTATTATGTTACTTTTGATTAGACAAGTATTTATTACAGTCTTTTTGATTAGAAAAGTCATTCATTGCTTAAGTACATGTCACCTGATGATAAAGAAAAATGGCCCAGAAATATGACAGATGACAAGAAAAACCTAGTTTGGGAATACATATTTGTCACAGATAATCACTATGAAAATACTGAAATCAGCATCTTATCCCAACATTTCATCAAATCTTAAGTACCTAATGGGGACCAAAGCTCTTCAGATGCTTACTTTGTTATTAAGTCACTTAGTACATATACCTAATCTTAGTCCCAACCCTCCATCTTCACATATACTTTCTTATCTCCTCCCTTCCTTCATATCGAAGTACAGTAAAAAAAAAAAAAAAAAAAAAAAAAAAAAGGAGTGGAAGAGAAGTGTCCTGAAAAGGCAGTCTAATGTCTGGACAGGTTGTCTGGGAGTCAAAGGGTGTGAGCTGGCAAAGGAAACAAGTTGCTATTCATTGCTTAGGCAAGTGGGTAGAAGACTGCCTGGCCCCTGGGGTCCAAAGGAAGGGGTCAAAGGGCCTGCCAACATGTTCGGTTCTTATAGTTTTGGTTCTACTGTTGATTCCTGTTTAGCTTTTCAGTTTCTGCTATTCCATTTTGTGCAAAGCTTATAGCATTTGGGCCTTCTTGACCTTTGTTTCAGTAATATTCTTAGCAGTGAGATTTAAATAATATAAGGATTTCAGGGCTGAAATCTGAAAAAATAATTTATTTCTCACTGTAATTTTTAACATTATTTCATGGGGAAAGTTTGCTGGCCCCCAAAAGAAGTTGAGGCAATTTGGAAGGAAATAATTTTTTCAAGTGTCTGCACTTTGAAAGACTCACATCATTTAAGTTCCTCACTCTAATTTGGAAGGTAAAAATAAAGTTTCTTTTAGGACTTTAGTAGAAATATGAAACACCTAAGTTAACATATTAATGTATATTATGAAATTGAGCCTCTTGGCATTCATAACATTAGAACAAGAAATGAATAAAGGGATTTTATTTGCTGAGACTCAGTTGGTGCTATGACTTAGACTGGTGGAAAAGAAGCATTAGGTAGGGCTTGATGAGGATTGATCCTTTTAGCTAGTTTGGGAAGCTGCTGCTATTGGCTTATTAAAATGTACATTTATTTCAGATACAAGTATACAAATCTGGCAACTAAATATTTATAAAAGGTAGGCAGTCTCTAGACTGTCTCTACACATATCTACACACCCCTACCCCCCAATAATCAATAAGTCTATTTAACACTTAATATGAGTCAAGCATTGTGCTGAGCATGGGAATACAAAGACAAAGGCAAAACAATCCCTTCCTTCAGAGAACTTAAGTTCAAAATAGTTATATAGGGGTGTGTGTGTGTGTGTGTGTGTGTGTGTGTGTGTACACAAAATGACCACAAACCAAACACAATATAATTTTGGATGCGATAGAACTAGCATGGTGGTATCTGTGGGAAGGGACTCTGTTCAGCAATAATTTCCCTGTTAGTCATACTTGGAAAGGATTTTTTCATTTTAATTTCATTTCTATTTTCTCACCCCCTGTCCTAAAGTTCTAAGACTGATCGTTAATTATCAATCAATTTGGAGTCATACTAATTTTGTGAGTAACAAGAGACCAGAAAAATAGAAATTCGTTTGTTACTAAAAATAAATTTTCTTCCCCATACCTTTTTAACAGAGACAAAAAGAACATTTTTCAAATGTGAAACTACATATACATATACACATGCACACTCATGAAATGCCAGTCATATTCGTCATTGTTCTGTTACAAAGCTGAGAAAACTTATTTACAGGGTAGAAGGCAATCATGATATTAGAATAAGGGGGGTTCTTACTATCACATTAATGATGTTACTTTCTTCTCGGCCAACAGATTTACATGTAGTTGAAATTAAGCCCCAGTAAGTGACCTTGACCAAACAAGATGTGCCCACCAGAGTAGCTTCTTCCTGGTGTAAATCCTTGCCAGCAATATCATGATTATTCAGTGTATTACTCTAAAATTGATGGCTTTGGAACTGTCAATCATGGTTCTCTTTTCCAAAAACTAAAGTCAGCAACCTTAAAAGCTTTTTGCTGCCTGTTTTAACTATTTCATTACAATGAAGAAAACCTCCGGCTTATTGTCTTTGCCTGAATACCACTCATTTCTAAGCCTTTCTTTCATCATTTCTGACTGTCATTTTGGTTTAGGGCGCAGGAAACTTTCATGCAGTGGGATCAGTGCCGAAGATTTTACAACTTCCTCATGGCTGACAATATGAAGAAAATCATCCTTTCTCACAGGTACCATTGCCCTCCCTACCTTCCTTCTCATGGGGCTCATTCTCATTTGCTGCCTAGTTACAATAGGGGCTATTAAGAGGCTCTGGACCCTCATTTCTACAATATCAGATCGTCTGAATGGCCTGCGTAGGTATTCCTGCTGGCCTAATCGTTGAATTTTTCCTTTGTTAGAAATTACATTTTCCTCAACCACAAAGGTTGACCAGATTTTTTTCTACCTTTAAATTTAAGTAAATCCAGGAAAGGAATAGCTCTCTACCATAATACTTTAACTAGAATATCATAAAGACTGTTAGCATTTTTAACACTATTCACAAAGGTGATCGTAGAATGTATTAATAAAATAGCTATTGATTCACTACTTGATTTCCTGGCATCCTAAAATATTCCTCTGCCATATTTATTCATGCTCTTATTTAAATACCACTTTCATTAAGTTAATTCATTTACTCAAGAAATCATGAATGGCCGCCCTACTTTTATCTCTTCTCCCTAGATTTAGGGTCTTCCATAATCAGGGTACATCTGTCTATCCAACATTATTGCAGCCCACATTTTATTAATTGATTAAATGCTTACTATATGCAAAGCATTACTCTGGTTTTCCTACTATTTGCCAACATCTGTCTTCTGAAGCTTCAGCACACATATGAAAAAGCCCCAAATTTTACTGACAATTTGCATATCACAATTATTTTCCTTCCTTACCAGGCTATAATAAGGAAGAAGAGGTGTGTGTAAAACACCCTGTATATACCACTTAGAGGATAATAATATTTACAACTCAAAGAAACTTTAAAAATGTTAAACCCCTAAGAGTTCATCCTTTTCATGTAACTGATGAAGTTTGGACCCAGAGGAGTGAACTGACAGCCCATAGGAAGGAAGTAACAGGGCCAGAGTTTGAACCTAAGTCTTGTTTCTCTCTGCAGTCTTCTTTCTAATTCCTCACACTACCTCTGAATTACAGGCTATCATGTTACTCATTTTTGATTTGTAAGTTCTAGGAATGTCTTTGCAAGGAGAGTATTAGCTTCTAAAGGTAACAAAACAAATCTGATTTTTTTTTTTTTTTTTGCATCCCAATAGGCAATTTATTTAATTATTTTTTTGGTGACCTAGAAATAATAACAAAAGTAAATAAATGCTGAATTATCAATTCACTTATTTTTTTAATTTAAATTACCATTAGAAAAAATTTAGTCTCCTGGCTCTGTCATCTGCAAATTGTATATTTAAGGTGCCATATTAAAGTATGGCTGGGACACCTGTGTGGCACAGTGGATAGAGTGTAGATTCAGGAAGACTCATCTTCCTGAATTCAAATCTGACCTCAAGACATTTACTAGTTGTGTGACTTTGGGAAAATCACTTCAATCTATTTGCCTCAGTTTTCTTAACTATAAAATGAGTTGGAGAAGGAAGTGGCAGACCACTACAGAAGTTTTGCCCCAAATCGGGTCACAAAAAGTCACACACGACTAAACACTACCACCACTCTTAATGTAGTTTCCTTGCTCCTTAAGTAAGGTGATGGATGGGGAGGGACTTTTGTTCTTCAGCCTAGATACCAATTCATGAGACATGGATGCTGCTTCTGTTTTGTTTTCCAACACAGTGGTCAGTCATATAACGACACAAATGGTCAATTTGTAAAATATTTCTTTTAGGGAGGACAAGGACTCAGCCCTTATCTCAACCATTATCTGAAAAGTTTTCTGCCAATCACTAGATGACTGAACCTTCTGTATAGGACAGGCAAATTCCAGTGTGTCCTGGATTAGCTCATCTAGTAAATTTGGGGGTGTATGTACTTTTTTGAATTTACCAAATTTGAAAACCAAATATTTTACAAAGAATTTTTAATGTATGAATTATATTACAAACAGCATTTAATCCCCCTACTAAGTAAACTTTTAAAAGCTGGAAAGATTTCAAATTCTTCAATGGGTTTGTAACAGCGCCAAACAATGTACTTTCCTTTGGGTTATCTTTTCTGCTTTAGAGTAGGACACCAAATCAAACACTGATTGGTATTGGGGGGGGGAGCAGAGATGTTGTTAAATGCAGCATGATTTATAGCTGCTACTGAGATGAAATATAATAAACACTGCTCATTAAGCCTACCTGATGAGAGTATCCTCATTTTCCTCTTTGTTGATCTGTAACATATCTATATAAAGGGAGCCATATTCTTGAATGTGGTGCCTAGTATTTTCTAGGCATATTTCTTTGGTTTTAGCCATCTGTTTTGGATAAGCTAATTGTCTTCCTCTTTAAGAGAAATAATCAATCCAGAAAGAAAAAGATACTGTCCTCTAGGTGATAAATATCAGTTTGCTGACATGCCATTGAAGACAATGGGTCTGTAATACCCACACGTGCAGCCAGCCTGCTGCCTGGCACATCCTTCAATAGCAGAGTCCACTAATAACTTGCATTGTGGAAAGAGAGAGAGGGAAAGACAGAAAAAGAGAGAGACAGAGACAAAAAAAAAGAGAGAGAGAGAAAGAGTTCTACAAGATTTAGCACTGTCTCAGTTCCAGTTTCTTAACCTTGTCTGGACTGCCTCCACTCACTGCACAGAGAGGATCTTTGTCTCTGAAAGGGCAGTGAAGGTCTCAGCTTACCTCCCTCTGCAGTCGCTCAAAAACCATCAATCTGAGCTCATTCATTGGCAGACTCTGAGGGCTACAGGGATCTATTTCAAATCAACATATAGACACTTTGGCAAAGTTTCACTCTTGTTGATTGCCTTTGGGCAAGGCAGACCTCTTTTGCCATTGCATGTTCCTTAAACTTTCCTCCCAAAATTATGTTTTTATTCACTTTTATTCCAGGCAAGTTCTCTTTGGAAACAATGTTAAGAAACCTCAAAGCCTTGAGGATACTGACTTAAGCAGATTGTACACAGCAACATCTCTAATGCAAATTGATGACAATGTGATGAGGTATGTATAAGAGTTTTGATCTCTTAAAACATCTTCCTCTAAAACAGCATCGTCTAAAAATAGGTGCTTAATGAGTTTAGCCTTAGCAGGGAAAGGGGATATTGTCCCCTGAACTTATTTTTTTTTTTTTAAACTTAAAAGCTTTTATTTAACATAAAGCGAGTTTTAAGAATGATCAGAGGAAAGCTAACTTTAAATCAGCCTCTTCTGATGCTTATGCAAATAACATTCCTTTCACGACTATAATATCCATTAAGCTACTAAGCTTGGGGGGGAGGGTCTCTTGTTGTTTTCTCACAAAAGATCAATGACATCAGGAAGGTAATGAATGTCAGGACTTGCAAATAAATTGGATCTAAGTGAGACAGGACTGTGTAAAGTCACCAGCCTTATTCTCTCCTCCAGAGCCATATGGGTTCAATGGTAAGATATAGATCAGGACAACTGGAGCTAAGGTCTATCCCAAGTCTTAGTTTGTCGGAGGCAACAGCCATTGAGGCAATTAAGACTAAGTAAGAAATGAAGCCAAAAAATGGGAAAGAGGGAATCAAAAAGCTTTCAATATGAACACAAAAGCAAAATGGATTTTAACCATCTTCATTTAAGATAGGGACAATTTGGAGTTTTGGAAAGCCAACTTGGCAGAAAAATTCCTTCACTGAGCCAGCCTTCCTTTATAGTAAATATTTTTTTTGATGTTATATTAAATTGAAAAGGAAGAAAAAAAATCCTTGCAACAAATAGGCATAGTAAAGCAAAGCAAAATCTCTCACTGACCATGTCCAAAAATATGTTTCATTTTGAATTTTGGGTCAGTCATCTCCCTGTCAGAAGGTAAGAGACATACTTCTTCCTTGGGTCTCTGGAATTGTGGTTTATCATTTCATTGATCCCAGTTCTAAAGTCTTTTGAAGTTTTTTCTTGATTATTATTGTTACTGCATAAGTTATTCTGGTACTATTCACTTCATTCTATATCGGTTTATACGAGACTTCCTAGGTTTCTCTGAAATTGTCTATTTTGTCATTCTTGAGTCACTTCTGAACTCCTCAACATCACTGGAAAACAATTTTTTTCTCAGGAATCATCTGAACTATGGATGTTGTGGATCTGTATCATATGCTTAAGCTTTAACCAGAGCAAATCTGACCCCTAAAAGTTGAAGGTCAGGGCTGCTTATTATCATGCTCTCTTCCCATAGCATTTTATATTTTTGTTAAAAAGCAGTTAATCCTATGATGATTTACTTGGAGATTCTAACAGAATCAGCAGAGATTCTAATTGAGACAATTATTTCAGCAAAGTTGCCAGCTACTAAATAAGTCCTTAAAAATCCAGAGAATTTCTTTATAAATAACAGAATCCAAAAAGCAGTAATACAAAGGGAAACCAGTTCCATTCCAGATAACTGCAAGAAATATAAAATATCTGTAGATCAATGCATACAAAATACTTGTATATACACGTATATGTGTGTATATGTGTTTATGCATATGTGTATATTCATTTATAAAATTTTCCTAAAAGAAATAAAGAGCAACTTAAATAGCTGAAAGAATATTCAGTGTTTGTAACTAGGCCATACCAATGTAATAAAATTTAATTTTTTAATTTATTTTATACTTTTAATACTATGCCAATTAAATCATCAAAGATATTTTATAGGATTCTACAAAAATATAATAACAAAATCATTTGGAAAAATAAAAGATCTAGACTATCTAGAGAAATGCTGAAAAAGAAGTAAGGATAAAGGGATAATAGCAGTCCTAGATCTCAAACTTTTATTATGAAGCAGTAGTCATCAAAGCCATCTGTTAATTGGTTTTAAAAAATTAGAGAAATAGATCAATGGAAAATACTAAACAAGGGAGAATCAGAAATAATACCTAAGTATACCATAAAATAAATTACTTAGGAAAGAATTTCCCATTTGATAATAATTTTTTAAAATATACTAGGGAAACTAAAGAACAAAGTGGTAAAAATTAGGCTTAGATGCACTTCTTATACCATATTCCATAATACATTTTTATGATTAAATAGCATGCTATTTAAAAAATTAGAAGAGAAAGTAAGTCTATCTCCAATCACTGCCTCCTGGGTAAACAGGAGGAACTTAACATACTTGTCCACTTCCTGCTCGCCAGTTTATGTCTTCTCATTCTCTAGCAATCTAGATGCAAAGACTGTCCTTTGCTGGAAAGACCTCTGTTGCAAAGAATGTATTGGCATCTTCTGAATTTCCTAGCCTCTTAGCTTAATGCCAACCTGGGCTCAAATAGTTGATCTTTTTTGATATTGTGGAAAGATGTTAGCTCCTGTAGATAAATGTGGAAATTAGAAGAAAGATAAAACAGACCAGCTTTGAGGCTTGAAGGAAAGTATCTATTTCTTATATTTTTTTTTCTTCCTTTGGTATATCTTAGGAAGTTCCATGGCTATAATTCCCTAAAAGAGTACTATGAAGAAGAAAGCTGTATGAGGTATCTGCACGGGGTGAGTGAATGACTAGAATTGACTATAAATAATAAGGCTATTTTTGCTTTGCCCCAAACCTAAAAATCCTAGACTTGGAGAGTTAAAAAAAAACTTGTATCCCAAGTAGTCTAACCTCCTGGGCACCCTAAAAACCCTCTTTACATGATTTCTGATTATGATTATCCAATTCTGCTGGAATACTTCTAATGATGCAACACTTGCTACCTCACAAGGCAAGCCACTCACTTTATCACTGGTACATGCAAATTGTTAAAAAGTTCTTTCGTATATTGCACTGACAACTGCTTTCCTCCTAATTTTCATCACAAATCAATAGGGAGACGGAACTTCAGAGGTGACTTAATCCAACCCTCTTGTGTTACAAATGAGAAAAGTGAATCCCATAATGGTTAGACATCTTACCCGAGGACACACGAGTACTATGTGACAGATCCAAAATTTGAACCCAGGTCCTCTGACTATAACTATAAGCAATCCTTCCACTAGCCTGTGCTACTTAAGTTTTCTGCCTTCTAAAATTATATGGAAGAAATCTACCTCTACTATAGGAAAGTCCTTCAGATATTTTAAAACATTTATAATGTCCTCTAAGTTTTCTCCTTTGCCTCATTTCACTGATCTGTTCCTCATAAGATGATTTACAAGTTCCTCATCATCCTAAGCCAATTTCCAAATGATGTCACTTTTGAATGTATTACCCAGAATTAAACACAGGACCCCAGATATGTTTAGGTAACACAGTTATAATGACATTATATAATCTTGACATTATATGCCAGAGTTTTTAACCTGAGGTCCAAAGACCTCAAGGTAGGTGGGATGTCTGGATAGATATGAAGAAAGTTTTTGAAAAATATATATATTTATTTCAATATAATTGGTTTCCTTTGTAGTTGATTCTATGTATTTTATTTTATGCACCTAAAAACATCACTTTTAGAAGGTATCTATGAGTTTCACCAAATTGCCCATAACACAAAAAGAGTAAAGAACCCTAGCTTTTGAATGCAACTAACATTGTATTAGTTTTTTAATAGCCATGTGACATCATTGGCTTATAATAGTTTTTTTAAAAACTTAAACCTAATAATTTTTTATATCAACCTGTTGCCAGTATAAGTCTCCCCATGTTTTTGTTTTGGTTTGGTTTTTAACTGAAATGGAAGCCTTGATTTTTAAAAGAAATAGAAAAGGATTGTTTATGAAACTGAAATAAGAGTTTGTTTTTTGAAAGTATAGGTTAAATTTATCTCATGTTTTGCACCCCCCCAAAAAGTATTTTTGTAGTAGAATGAATATGTTGACTGTATTACCTCCAGCTAGCATTATTAACAAGTTCAGCCAAGGTCACTCCCAACCTGTTTATCAACCTGATCCTACTAGAAGTTTATCATTCATATATTATTGACATGGCGTTTGTATACCCTGATCATGGGCCAGGTATTGGCCTTTGTTCACTTTCTCTTTAGAAAGGGTTGCACAGTGAGTCTCGGGCTTAGTCACCCAAGAGCAATGATGTTAGTACATAGAGACAGCAGCTTTAATTTTATCTTTCCTTGTACAGATTTACGTTCCACTCATGCTGGTTAATGCTGCTGATGACCCCTTGGTGCATGATAGTCTTTTAACAATTCCCAAAGCCCTTTCAGGTAAGTAGTTTTTTTTTTTCATTGATCCTTTTTTTGCACTACTCCTGACATAATAAATCCTGCCATCTTCCTCATGAAATATCCATTATATGGAGAGGCTTTTCTCACCACTAGGCTTTTATTCAATAAGATTCTATTCATTTTCAAAGAGTCTCTGGTAATGTTGCCTCCTGAACACTTAAATAAGAAATGTTCTGATTTTCCTGTCCTATTGCAAAAGGTCAGAACTATTAGCCAGGAGCTTTTTTTGCTGTCACCAGTGCTATGTGAAATTGCTCTGGCAGATCATGATTCTTGTAAACTGGGAAGTTGGTTTTGGGAAGGAAAATGTTCAGAACTACAGCTTCACAAGAAGAATAAAATATTAAATATAAAGTCATCACTGTTGATGGTGACACCAGCTGTTCTTGGGATTAAAACCAAGTAACTGCAAGAATAAAAATACTGCCCAGTGGAAGGTAGTTTATTTAGTTTGAGGTTGATGTAATCTCATCCCACACTTAACAAGAGATAGAGGACAAAGAAGAAAGCTGAGGAATGAGAGGAAGAAATGTGGGAAGAACAAACTGGGCCATTTTAGACCTCTAGGACATAAACCATAAGAGAGGGAACACTATGAGGACAAAGTTTCCCTTTTTGTGAATATAATAAGAAAGTCAAATTAAAAAATAGCATTTTTGGTTTAATTGGATAGAACAAAACAGAAATGGCTTATTAGTCACTAAGTAAAAGCCTTTGAAATCTGGAAAGTAAAAGAAATGGGTAATCCAGAGGCCAGATGTTAGGCAATGAAAGGCTTTTGTGATGAAAAAGAAATAGTCTTGTGATTTCTTATACTTGAATATAACCTGCCTCTGTCATTTACTACTACTACTAACAATGGGCAAATCATTTAACCTGTGATTTTTCTTTAACTGTAAAATGAAAAGCCTGGTCTAAATTAATTCATCAACTAGCATTTTTTTTAGCATTTACAAAAAATAAAAATAAAAAAGGTACAAATAGTCCCTGCTTTCAAAGAGCACGTATTCTAGTGGGAGTGACTTGTAAATAACTAAAAATGTACAAGATATAGGAAGTACCTGGGATGAAATCTCAGAGGGAAAGGAATAAGCAGGTGGGGAAACTGGGAAAAGTGTCTTGCTGAAGTGAGATTTTAGATCATTTTAGCTCAACTGTAGAGAACATAGAAGGAAACAAAACCTAAGAAGACTGAAAAGTAGGAAGGGATCTGGATATGAAAGCTTTAAATGCCAATTAGAGAAGTTTGTGACTCTGGAAATCATGGGGATCTATTGGGAGTGTATTAACTAGAAAAGGGACATGCCTAGACCTGGACTTTTAAAAAAAAAAAAGTCATCGTGATAGCTGAGTGGAGAATGGTTTGGAGTACAGAGAAAATTGGTGCAGAGAGAATAGTTAAAAGACTATCGCACTAGTTTAGGTGAGAAATCTGAAAGAGCTTGAACTAGCATGGGGGGGGGAGCTGTGTGAATAGAGAGAAGGAAATGTTTTGCAAAGAGAAATGACATGATTTGGCAACAAAATGGATATGTGAAGTTAAGAGTAAGGCATCATGGTGAACAAAACAGTAGTGCTTCAAACAATAATAGGGAGATTAGAAAGAAGTATGTTTGAAAAGAAAGTTAAGTTCCATTTTAGAAATGTTGAGTTTAAAATGCTGAGAGTCTATCCATATAAGTCATATCCAGTTCAATATGTCCAAAAGGCATTTGGTGATATTGGGCAAGTACTCAAGAGAGAAATTAGGATTGGATGCATAGATCTAGGAACCAATTATATGAGAGTTTATGAGATCACCAATTGAGATAAAATAGAAAAAAGAAAATGGCCTGGATCAAAGCCTTAGGGGACACCCATAGTTAGTGAGCATGACCTAGATAAAGATCCTATTGAAAAGGTAGAATAAGAACCAGGAGAGAGTACTTTCACAAAAACCTAGATAGGAAATAATATCCAAGAGGAGAAAGTAGACAATAAATACTGCAGAGAGGTCTACAAGGATAAGATTATTATTTTTAGTAATTAAGGGATCATTGGTAACTTTAAAGGAGGTCATTTTATTTAAATGATATAGTCAAAGGGTTTAAGAGATGGTGAAGAGAGGAAGTGAAATGGAAGCATCTTGTGTGGATGAATTTCTTAAAGAGTAAGTGAAAAGAGGAGGAGAAATATAGGATGATAGATTACTAGGAATAAGAAATAATGAATAAATGAACCATTTATTAAGTATTCATAGGCTTATAGTACTCACAGGCTAAACTTGAGGATTTTTAAGGTTGGAGAAACTTGGGCATGTTTATAGGGAGATGGAAAGGAAATAATAGAGAAAGATTGGAGATCATAAAGATAATAGAGGGGACAATATTTTGGAGAAAACAAAACGAGATAAGTTCAAAGAGATAGAGGAATTGTCTTTGGCAAGGGAAAAAGTCATCTCTCCTAAAGGCAGAAATAGTGGGAGAGAAATGTTTGAGTGATGTAAGATGAGAAGACACAAAGGAGCTCTTGACAAATGGCCAAAGTGAGAAGATTCAGAACAGTTGATCTAAACGATGAGATAATGAATCAGTGAAAGTTAAAAAGCTGTTGCATCAATGAGGGCCTACCTGAGGCCTGTAACAAACCCAGTGAGTACTATATTCTGTTTACTTCAATTCCATTCTAGCATGTCAATAGGAGCAGAGGATTTAAGTGGTGGGGAAAATCTGGGGTTGGATTTGGCAAGGCACATGATAAATGATTAGATGACTTAGTGGAAAAGATAGTTCAGCGTTGGATTGACCAAGGGGCCAAGATAGGGAAAAGAGGAGAGGGCATTCACTTCAGAAATGGTGAAGAAAATGAGGTTACATCAAGGATAAAGATATAATTAGGGTTTTGTAAAGCATAGGGAAAACTTGGAAACTAAAAGATAAGTCATACAAAGGAATTTTAGATTTTGTAGAAATGGTACACTTGTGAGTAATGACAAACTCTTTTTAACTGAGTTGGAGTAAAGTGGTCATCAGAAATAGCAGATTGAGGAACTGGAAAGTTAAGAGAATTTGAGAGAGAATTAATATTTATTCTGAGTGAATGCATTGAGAAAACAAAAAGAATGTCGTAGGTAGTTTAATAAGAGCTACCGAGATCTGGATTTGGTGATAAATTTGGAAATCATAAATCTCAGAGGAAAAGAGATTTCTGAGTAATGATGATAAAAGGTGAGTCTGGAAGTGACAGTGGGGAGCAAGGAGAGTTCCAACTCTCCTCTTGCATCCAGTGAGACAGAGAATAAGAAAGAAAATGTAACCCAGTACTGGAAAGGCAGGCCAAATATAACCTTCTAGAGGAAATCAAGTCAGTGAGGACCAGAAGATAGAAAGCTATTAAATCTGTCACCAAAAAAATCTGAAATGGGATCTTGGGGGGTTGGCTATGAGAGTAAGGGAGCAGGCAATTGGGATGGGAAATAAGATCCATACATGGCAGCTGAAGTTTAATAATCATTGGGATAGGACATGGTGTATAAAAAGATGGAGTTATGTTAACCATGGAGAGAGGTCCATTGAGGGTGGCAGTTGAATAGACTGTTCAAGGCTCTCCCTTGAGTGCCAACTTATGGCTGGTGAGGGTGAGGATGAGGATGATGATGGGGAGGGAAGGAGATATAAACTGAGAAGTTTTAGAAGCTCCACCTCATAGGAGGCAGGAGCTAGAAGAGGCATGGGAGTCTGGGTCTAGCCTGGGATATCTTGGTAATTTCCAGCCCTAAGCCTACGATACTTTTTTCCTAACTAATATTACTTTAACATCTCCAAGGATCTAATGATCAAATAGATCACAGTCCCTTTTAAAACATCTAGATTTGCAAATAAGTCTTAGAAAAACATAAAATGACAATCAAAAAGAACATGCCCATATATCTTAAGCCAGGTACATTAAATAGTCAGCCTTTTGCATATCACACCTTTAAACCAAGTTAATATAAAAGTATATCAGCATCTTAGCCTCTGATGTTTCCCTTCTAATTTGAAAGACAGGGGTGATTTAGGTGGAAAATCAGTGCTACTATGCGGCATTTTCTCTTGAACAATCAGGTGCTACCAGTGAGCAAAATACAGACCTATTATACAACTTCTTTTATCTGTACCTAAAAAGAGCCAGTTGGAGTCTGATCACTCACACAGATGCCTTTTTCCCTTTGCAGAGAAACGAGAGAATGTCATGTTTGTGCTGCCACTTCATGGAGGTCACTTGGGCTTCTTTGAGGGTGCCGTTCTTTTCCCAGAACCCTTAACCTGGATGGATAAGCTGGTGGTGCAGTATGCCAATGCCATTTGCCAATGGGAGCGTAACAAATCCCAGTGCTCAGACACAGAGCAAATGGATGCCGACATGGAGTGATGCCCTTACAGACTCAGAAGCACTCCAGTGGCCCATCTTCTGAAACTATTCATCTCTTCACCTGTTGCTTCAGGTTTTCATCCTTCTCAATGACCTGGGTATGTCAGCAGGGAAGCTTCCCACCAAGAGCACCTCTCGCCGAGGCAGATGGCTGTCCCCAGGATCTTCAAGCTATTTTTATGCTTAGGTTACTGGTTTTCTTTATTGCGTTATTGGCCATGTTGATGAGTGGCAGGACTCTTGATCACCTGTCCGATTTCAGCATTTGGTTAAGCCAATTGTCATCTAGTTTCCCTATTAAAAATGTATCTGAACAGCATCTTTGCTTTGCCAATCAAAAAAATCTTCCCAAGAATGTGGCAAGATGTATCCTAGAGTTTTGTGACTATACTTTGTGCCGTTGTTTCAACTTTGAAAGGGCCTGTGGTTCCAAGCCAGTACTGAGGAGAGGGAGCTTGAACCACTTAACATGAGAATTTGGAGGAATGTGAGCTCCATAAACAGGGTGGGGGGGGGGGGGGGGAATTAGCTTCTATAATAAGCCAAGCTCCATATTTACAACACTTCCTAAAGGGTCTTTCTCCCTATTCAGAAAAGATTTTAGGTTAGAACTATTTTGTGTTTAGAATTTCTTACTGAAGTTTGTAACCAGAGGTGTCTGCATATCAATCAGCTTCAGGCATAATGAAGGCACATTGCCTTTTGTGCATTTACAGTAGAGGGTAGTGGATAGAAAACATCATGATGACCTTGGGCAAGTCATTTAACCGCTCAGTTTCTTCATCTGTAAAATGAAAGAGTTGGACTATTTGATACCTGAAGGCCTGTCCAACTCTAAAATTATATGATTGATATTTATCTAGACTTTGAGAGAACAGAATTCCAAATGACTTCCTGTTCTTTGAATTCTTGCCCACATCAAACAAGTAGCCTTGAAATGATTTTTGCCTTTCTTTTATTTCCTCATTACTTATGTAAAGGATTTTCTTTAGCACTGAATTATGTGCTGTTTTTTTTTTTTTTTCTTTTAGCCCAGGTCTCCTTAACCCTACTTCAGCAATTTAAAAGTAGAATTTTAACTCAAAGTGAAACATCTCCATTTGAAAAGTAGTCTTTTTCAGAACATAATTTTTATTGAATCTCCTTTACTTATGTACTGTCAGATAGACTTTTCTGGTCTCAAGTCAAAAAATGTTGGTTGGGATTTGGGGTTTTATCCTTTTCCTGATCTGTTGGCAAATGTGTATCTAAAACATCCAGTGATTTCTATAATCTAAAGTTGCTAAAAACCAGCAGTTGCTATATGGGATTGTACAGCACTCATAATAATATTACTAGGCATCCTTTTCAGTCTTTTACTTCTTTAACTTCTTTGACTCCAGCAATAAGTAGAGGCTAAATTGGAAAGCTCAGCTGGGGAGAAGTACTCAGGCACTTTGAAGGCATTATTTTTATGTCCATTGACAGAAGGAAATGTATTGCCCCAAGTGACTGTGATGATAATGACAATTTCTACCTAGAAGAAATTCTGTGTGACAATCATTAGATCACCATCTTATAAGAATGAACAACAACCAATATTGAAAAATATTGGAACTCCTTTGATCTCCATTTTGCTTTCTGATTATTTCCCTGTTCCATTTATTATAATCTCTTTTCTAAGTTTTATTCTTTATTACCTTTCCTGTGACACTCTTTTAGCACCAATTAGCACTTTAAAATATTAGCCTTTATTTGACAATTAGCCACTTTGGTTGTGGTGAAAAAAATTCTGTCCCCCAAACTCCCTTCCCCACTCACAACTAAAATCTAAAACATATACTTCCTGTTACTGTCATCATTTCTCTAAACTTAGATTAGTTAAACCAAGCAATAATTTTATAACCATTGAATTACTGTATCAAAAATGGTAGACTCCTTTTTGTTTGCCTTTGGCCATTTCTTGGCCTATTCTAATAACTAGCACATATGCATATGCTGCTACATTCAGTAGGAAAAAAAGGATCAGATCACCATTATCCTATACACAAAAAATAAAGACAGGGAAAAGATCCAGTCATTTCCATGATCACTTGTTTCCTGGTGACTGGTTAGCAATATCATTGTTTGCTTTTGTTGGGAAAGAATCACATCTATCTTTCAGCCTTTGTAACTATATAGCAAGAATTTAACATGCAACATCTTATGGACAACTTCCCAGATACATTCTTTTGCGAAGTGTAACTGATGGTGGCATTTACATTCCATTTTGGCCCAAGTGGAATCAACTGAAACCCTTTGTACGTGTTCCAGTCTCTTCACCACAATGAGGTGAGGTTGTGGATGTGGCTTTTTGTCTTACAAGGAAATTCTTTTTCTTGTTTGCTTCTTGAGTGAATATGAGTAGGCACTGAATTTAGAGAAATGCCAGCTTCCCTATAAGGCATGGATGCAGTGTATCATTTTATCTGGAGATTTTCTTTTCTCTTCCTCCAAGCTTCCTATTTCATTCCTTTCAGGCCACCTTGACAACCAATAGTCATTACCAAGAAGTAGAGATTTTTTTTTTCCCTCTGCTTTCTGGTCTGCTGCCCTGGTAACCTGTCTGCATTTGATTGGTTGGATCCACATGAAAATGACTTGTATAGAAGGAAGAAAATATTTCTGGCCATTTCCTAAACCTGTTTTTGATATTCTTAATACACAGTATCAAGAAACCCTGCTTTACTTTTCAAATGCTACTCTACCTCGCCCTTAACAAGAAATAAAAATTATGCCAAGCAAGGCTAACATAGTGTTGAAAGTTGTGAACCTGCTTTAAAATCAGGTTTTAAGCTCCTCCTGTACAAGCACAGGGGCAGTGGGGATAAATTAAACCAAAGTGTAATGAATGTTCATATTTCTTCCTACTGAATTCTTCTTCTGTACTCTTTCCAATCTCAAAAAGTGGAATTAAGACATAATGCAGAAATTCAATCAGACTAGCAGTAGTAGAGGTATAGTAGAGGAAAGAGCAGTTGCCACTTGGAAAGTTATATGAAGCCCTCTTGATGCATCTATGTTTAAGAATACATTTTTAACAGATTTGGAAAACAAGCATTTGTCTCCCTGAGAGAGAAGCTTTCATTACTGGAGAAAGATAAAGGCAGAAGAGACCTTTTTTTCATTTGTTTTGCATCCTTAACTTAATGCCCTCGGAGTTACCCTTCCTCTTGTGTAGATGTTGTGTTACCATATTTTCCAATGTGGAAGTTTATCTGAAAGAAGGATTCTGCATTCCTGAGTCTCCTTAGGAAGATCTTGACTCAGTTACCATCTAGTTACTAGTCATTGATGGTCCACACAGATTTATTCCTTTAACCCAGATTTGTTTATGGAACCTCTAGCCTGGGTCTTACCACTCTTACCTTCTCTAGATACCTTGCCCATGTAATAACAGCTGTGTCAAGGCTTATCTTAATAGAGTTTAGAGAAAAAGCAATTGTATGTAAAAAAAAACTGTTACTAACAAAGACCAGTGTCTCCCTTCAAGATTTTCTGTAGCATGACCATTATTACCTTAAATCCTCTCTCAATTCAAAAGGATTTGTAATCTTGGCCCATGTTTCATGGGGACCAGTTGAATATCATCATCATTCAACATGAGCCAAGCAAGACAATGAGACTTTTCCTAAGGTAGAAAATTCCACATACCTATTAGCTTTTCTTTTCCAAAACTAGCTCTATGTGATTCAGAGATTAAAGCAATTTGTAGTCTTTAGCATAACTACATATAGCTCTTTATATAGCCAAGTTCACTATGCCATGCACCCAAATTACAGATCTCTTTAAAATGTGACTTAATGTGAGCTCCAGGGGCACAATGGAACTTTTGTTCCTATTTAGGCTTTATAAGTGAGCAGATGTTTAGGATTTGAGATGCTTTTCTTTTTCTATTCTGATTCTTAGACTTAAAGTAAAGATTATTGAGGCAATATGCTAGCTTTAAAGATCTTACAGGTCTTCATCCTTCAGGAAGTACAAAAGGTCCATTTAGTACTATCATTACAGTGTCCTATCAATGTCCTTGGAAATGTCTTCCTGCGCACCCAGAGTCTCCAGGATATCCTCTGATATCTACCATAATCTTGTAGTGTCTCTCTGCTGTGAGACTGAACCAGGACTATCAACAGACATAGAAAATGTATAGTCCCCACTCTCATTATATAACTAGTGTGGATCCTAAGATCTAGTCCCAAACTCACTAAATATGAAGACTTACAGAACTCTTTCTGCCCAGGCTACAACCTAGGCCATTTTGGATCAAATAAATGATTCACAGATACTGAGTTTGCCCCTCTTTAAACCTATACAGATTGGGCCACTTAGAACCCTAGGAGAATAAGCAGCTAAAGAAGTTTTCTTCCCTCTTACCAATAAAGCAAAAGATATTTAACTCTCCATGCCTCCTTAAGATGAGGATCGCTGTTGCCAAAGGGCCAGAGAGCTATGAGACCTTCCAATCTAAAAAGCTGCTGCTTCTGACCACCGTTGCTTCTTTTAACAACACTTCAAGCATTTCTCTTACAAGAGGGGGCTTGGCAGGAGGCCAGTCCCCAAGACAGGAAAGCCAAATCAGCCAACTCTTTTTTCAGATACCATTCATCAAAGAGCTGCCTCTTCTAGGATGTCAACCTTCTCTATAATAGTCTCTCCATTCCCTAATTTCCTAATTGTAATTCTGACTAAAGCTTTCATATATTTTAATGAGTGGATTTACATAATTACTAACCCATTGGGTTAGGTTACATATTCTAATTTACATGAAGCCTCTAGATCTTTGCTTCATTTTTGATGAATAGTAATAAAACCTTAACTTAAGATATTAACTTTTGAAAAATAAATTGTGTTCACATTAGCCAAGAGATCCACTATTGCCATAAATTCAAGAACTGCCTTCATTTGAAGAATTTGCAGAAGCGCCTTCCATTTCAATATCCAACCTTCTTCCAGGCCTCCCATGATATGGTAGCCAACAGACCATAAAAATTCAGCTGACCACCTTGGGCCTAATGAAACCCCCTCATTTCACAAACTGTTCATGGCCATGAATAATTTTTTTTTATTTCAGAAGTAGTTTTTTGGGGGGCAGGGAAGAATGAGGGAACAGACCCTTTTCATTTTTCCTAAAGCACAATTCAAAGTAAAAATCTCTCTCCTTCCACACTGGTTCCAGATGATGAGATAGTTCATTCTGCCTCAGGAAGACCTACACTGTACCTGAGCTTTCTGACTTTTGCCACTACAGCGGCCTTAGCAAAGCTGGGAGGGGGGAGGGGGGAGGGAAGGGGAGGGGCCGGGCAGGGGGAGTGAGTGTGTATTTCTTTCTGTATTTTGGTTGGACTTTCTGTTCAACATATATTCTTAATTTGACAGATTTGCTTCCAGATAGGTTTTTTAAGAGCCTTCACTTCCACATTCCTGTTATGTTGCAAGGTGGTTGTTTTTGTTTTTTTCCCTAAATTTAAAATGCTGCCCTGAAAAAAAAATTTAGTTTGTATACTGAAAACCTTTCAGCTTTTGGATCTTAAAGGGTGTAGGAGGGAGAGAATGGGATCCTTTAGCTCTAAAGCATTTAAGATTTGCAACTAACAATGCAATTTTTTCTAAATATGGCAATGTTTACCTTTATTAAGAAAATTATATTAAGCAATGGTGTCCTTGATCTTTTTATTTTCTCATATTACTTTTGAACCTATTTTGATTCTGTGTGGTGGTAAACAAATATCATTGCAAACAAAAATGATAATTTTGTTATCTTTGATTCAATGGAATTTCTTTACTTAAAAAAAAAAAATAAAGGACAAAATCAACCAAGATGTGGCCTCGGCATTTTCTTTATGCAGTGATTATTTTCCAGACACAGCATGGAAGAAAGATCATTGGACCTGGAATCAGAAGACAGGAGTCCAGGTGCTATCTTTGGCACTTTGATGGCCATGTGATTATGGGCAAATCATCCAAACATGTTTGAGCCTCAGTTTCATCTGTAAAGTGAGGATAATGATACTTGCCTTCTGTTACCTCATGTGGTACCTGTAAAGAAATTGTTTTGTAAGGTTTAAAATACTATAAATGTGTATTGTCATTATTCTAACCAACAAGCTAATTTTTCATTTTTATATCTAAAATCATTGTTCAGCATACATGAATTACCTTGCAGATTTGTCTTAGACAGCTTGAGTAGGGTACAAAATTTAGGAATAGACATTTGACAAAGTGAGAAAACGCCAGGCTCAGCAGCAAAACAACCATTTTTCTCTATTCTCCTAAGAAGCTCCTACTAGAAAAAGTTAAGTTGTTCAAAACATCTCTTATCACTGTTGGTTTTAATCCAGACTTCTAAATTGGATTTTAAATGACTAATCCAAAACAAATTTTAACTTGCCTGTGAACTCTACATTCTTCATTCCTTGTCAATAACAAATTCATTTACTTTAGATTATTTGACAGACTTCTTTCATAATAATAACTTTTAAAACACTGTGGACCAGAGATTCTTAGCATTTTTTGTGTCATGGACGCCTTTTGGCAGTTTGGTGAAGCCTATAGACCCCTTTTCATAAATAATGATTTTAAGTGTATAAAATAAAATTATATTAAAAAAAGAAACAAAATATGGTGAAATATGGTTATAAAATATATTTTAAAAACAAGTTCCTGGATCCCAAGTTAAGAACTTTTGTGATCAACCTTTTTTCTCATTTGTCTAAATCCCTGGTTACAGATACTACTTGACAACATAACCATATTCCCAGTCTCCCAAATTCATCACCTCATCTTTTCCTCTTCCCTCTCTCAAACATCCAATTAATTTAAGACCCTGTTGTTTCTACTCCAACAATTCTGCCCCTTCCTTTATTCTTATAGCCAGCACACTGATTCAGGCTTTCTTCTAAACCAGGCTAGTCTGATCTTCTCCAATGTGATCTTGCTAGTGCCAGTCTAGTTTTCCTCCTTGCACCTTTGTATCTGCCTGAATGTGGCAAATTGCTTCAATATGGCACTCCTTTGGCATTTCCTTATTGCTGACCAAATAAAGCACAATATAAGTTTGGAATGTGGTGTACAAAGCCTCACAATCTGGCCTCCAGCTTTCTATAACCCTTCACACAAACTACATTCCAGCCAAATTAGACTAGTCTGTATTCCCCATCTTCCTCCCCTTTTACCTACTTTTTTCTCCATGTCTTTGTTCATGAAACCACACTTCTCCCCCTCCCTCATCCAGAATGACTTGCCCTACTCCAATCTCTGTCAATTAAAATCCCAACCATTTTTCAAGGTCCAATTCAATTACTCCATTCTCCAGGAAGTCATTCCTCACTTTCTAAGTGAAAGTGAGACTTCCCTCCACAAATTTCTCACTTTGCCTGGACGTTTTTGTACACATTGCTTCTCTCCATAGCTTCCCTTTTTCCCTTCTCTCTCCCCATTTGATAGTAAAAGTCTGGAGAGCAGGATTTGCTTTGTCTTTTCTTCTTCCTTGGTACCTGGCACATAATCTCAGTGAAATGACTCACAAGAACACCAACCGAGGCTAATAGAAGGGTCCTGATCTGTTGGCCTTGTGCTGGGCCCTTCCCGACAGCTGATAAGAGCTTTGCATTACTGGTCCTCCCATAGGGAGGAATCATTCTTCTTTAGCAAGAGAGACTACAACCTAAAGGTAGGAACGTCCTGGCTAGAAGTGAGACCACACCCATGTTACTATTAAAAAATTGTCATTGTCTGAGGGCAGGTCTGTCCTTCCCATTCTGTCTTTGAACATAGACAACATGGAGGGAAGAGGCTGTGACTGTCACATGAAAGACATTCCACCCCTGGACATAAGGTAGGTCATTATCAGTGGGAAGCTGTTTCAGATTGGATTTACACAGCTTGCTGCCATGGTCAGTTAAGATAACTAGTCCTGCTGGGGCACACAGACCCAGGATGCAAATAGCTATGACTGTAAGCCAATCTGCAAGCCGATTTTACTGTCACATCTGTGTTTGGGTGGGCCGAAGACTCTCCAAATCCTACCAGCGTGGGTTTGGTTATACTTTTCACCAGCACAAAAGGAGCTTCTCAATTAAGTGTGGATAGACCTTTTCCTTGGTGTTGATCAGCATCACTGCCATAATTTCAGCACTTTGCTACCAGACTCTATTATAGGATCACCTGAATAATTGGGCCACCTCCTCTCCAAGAGAACAGAAGATTCTTTAGCCAACTTTATTTTGGATTATTGTGCCTCACTTTTGATTCCAAAGTAAGAGGGACCTCCCCTTCTGGCAGCCATCCATAATTCACTGAAATTATTTTGTTGGCAAGAGCTCTCACTGGACCCATGCAATTAAATTATTAAATTAAATATACAGTTAGTTTGATGGGGCTGTCATGTGGAAGAGAATTAGGTTTGCTCTGTTTGGCAGAAGAGAACAAAAAGAATTAGGAGAAAAGCATGAAGCTGAAATGAAGCAGGTTTCAGTTCAGTTTAGAAAACTTAATAATTAGAACAGCCTCTAACGGAATGTACCACCTTAGAAGACAATGGGTTCCTCTCATTGGCAAAGGGTGGATTGCCATTTGTTGGGGATATTAGAGGTGGATTCCCTTTCAGGAATAGGTTAGACTTACTGATCTCAGAGAAAATGAAGATGAGACTTAAAAAGTGGTTCACTATAGGATTAGTCAATCATATGATGCCTGAGTCAACATCAAAGGATTCAAGCATGAGAATTGCTCTGACCTCCATGGGGGATTCTATTCTATCCTCTCAAGAGTTTCCTCCCTATTGTCATTCCCCTTCTTTTGGGAGCAACAAGCCTGGGAAAAAGTGCTTTAGACCAATACGTGGGGGGCGGCCCTCATCTTGGATCAGGGTACCACTACCCTTCTTTTCTCCCCATAGAAAGTCATTTCTTTAAGAGCAGGAATTACATCGTTTTTGCTATTGTATCCCTAGTGCTTACCACCAACACATAATGTGCTTTTAAAAATTCTTGCTGATGAATTAATTGGCTGTTCCCTCATGGAGTAGAGGGGCTATATCCCTGCACTCTTGTTTTCCTCCTTTCTCAGAATAATCACGTTTATTGGTTACTTAGGTATAAAGCCATATCCTGCTACAATGTTTTTCCCACCAAGGTCTTCATATTCTTAAAGTGTTCTCATCATACATGATCTTATAACACAATAGAACAGCTGTGGTGTCCTTGTGGGAAGAAAGCTTGTGTGTGTGTGTGTGTGTGTGTGTGTTTCTCTTCAGGAATACAGTACAGTGTGTTCAATTGAAGAAACCTGGATTCAAATATCTACTTTGCTACTTGGTCAAATCACTTGTTTTCAGCTCAGTATTTGAGCATATGTGTCCTGAGGCTATAGCTTCTGTGTCCTTGACCTCTATCTGGAATTGAGGTAACTCCTATGAAAGTGCTAATTGGTCATACTGACCTTAGCACCAACAGGCAGTGTAAACTAATGGGCAACATTCTGGATGGGGAGTCAGCAAAGTCCTTAGTTTGAATCCCACCTCTGCCACAATACTACTAGCATTTGTATCATGCTTTAAGGTTTGCAAAACACTTCACAAATGTTATCTTATTTTACCCTCACAACCCTGGAAGTAGGACTATTATAATCCCCATTTTACAGGTAAGGAAACTGAGGCAAACAGAAGTCAAGTGACTTGCCCAGTTTAGTGTCTGAGCCCAGATTTGAACTGTAATCTTCCAGATAATTGGTCCAGCACTCTGCCTGCATCACCTAGCTACCCCATTTGTTAGATGGAAAACCATAGGCAAGTTACTTAACTTCTCAGAGATTCACTTTCTTGTTTTTTGTTCAATTCTTTAGTCGTGTCCAATTCTTTGTCACCTTGTGGACCATAGGACATCAATGTTATCTATGGGGTTTTTTAGCAGAGGGGTTTGCAATTTCCTTCTCCAATAAATTAAGGCAACCAGGGTTAAGTGACTTGCCTAGAATCACACAGCTAGGAAGTATCTGAGATCAGATTTGAACTCAGGTTTTTCTGACCAAAGTATGCTTATTAATTAAAATGTAGATCATTATACCTGTCTCACAAATGAGATAATATTAAATGCCTTTTAAACCTTAAAGTGTTGGCTAGTATTTTTGCTACTACTGTTCTATATCCATGCTTCTAGGAGGTCATTTGCGGTACAGCTTGTCTTCTCTGGTCCCTGCAGATATAATATACTGCCTTCCCTTTCTCAGGGGCAATTTTCATGTAAAAAATCCTTTTGTTGTTTTTTTTAATATTTGTATTTATATGAGAATCAGAATATTATAAAGATGGTGGGTATTGTGCTGTTTTTGCTAACCACTACAAGGGAGAAATCAATATAGGACTTTCCCAGGTAAATGAGGGGAAATGCAGGAAACTTTTAAAATGTTATTGGTTGGGATAAAGAGAAAAAGGGAAAAAAGCCCAAAGCAAAAAGCTTCCCTCATTTATAATGAAAATATCTAAAATTTCTGTTACATTTCAAGGTCTGCAGAGCACTTTGCATATATGATCTTCACAATACCCATGTGAATGAGTATTATTATGGCTATTTTATAGAAGAGGAAATTGAGGCTAACAGGGAAAAAGCAACATATTCAGAGTCATATAGCTAGTAATTGTGCTCTTCCTTGCTCCAAGTCTAGTACTCTTATCATGCCACCAAATGCCTCTGAGAAGAAATAGATTTGTTGAGGAGAGAAAAGAGTGTGTGTGTGTGTGTGTGTGTGTGTGTGTGTGTGTGTGTGTGTGTGTGTGTGTGTGTGTGTGTATAAAAGAGAAAACTCTGAAAACAACAATCAATGCTAGGTAAATATTTTTCAAATGAAAAGTAAAAAGACTCAAATCTGAAAACACAATTGAGCATTAGGTCAGACCATAGGGAAAGTGAACAGGGAAGAACAGAGAGAGCTAATTTTCTTTTATACTTCAGTTCTTTTTGTTTTGTATGGTCTCTTGTTAGACTAATTTATTTTACTTGAAATTTACAGAATCCATTAGAGCAGAGTTTATTTTCCTAAAAGTATTCTAAAAAACACACCCACACACAAATAAGAAAACTTCCTTACAAGGGCAAAACTGGTCCACATAGTTTGTATTTTATCAAGTACTGTCCATCTGCTAGGACACACTTGCCTATGACCAACTGATGGCAGCCAAAAATAAAAAAATTTAGGATGGATAAAAATGGAAGAAAAAAAAAACTTCAGGTGTGATTGAAAATTGCATCTTTGATGATGTGTCTAGTGGAGGCTTTGAAATTTGAGACTATTACACATACAGTTTGACTTTGCAAAATAATTATCACCTTGCCATGGAGAAGGGAATTTTTTGACATTAGAAAATATATGTTTATAAAAAAATAATATTCTTAAGTGCCTTTTATGGCATCCTGTGTTACACCCTTGGCAGCTGCCTACTTTGGCCTATTTCTAATGTTGGCTCTGCTTCTCATTTAGGAGAAACTCTATCCAAGGTTACTGTTAGAGGCTATTAAGTGATCAAGGATGATCACACCCTTTCCTCTTTTAAAAGGAAAGAGAAAACTCTGTTACCTTGGCCTTAAGGCTCTGGAAAGGTTCCTCAGGCAGTAGGCCACAGTTCTAAAAGTATTACTCTATGCATCTCATGCACTTTGTCATGTATTAAAAAAAAAGTATATATATATATATGTTTCTTACCATGTGTGTATGTATGTGTGTGTCTAGAATCTAGATCTGGGTCTAAAAATTGCTCTTCAAATTTTCTTTAATTTCTACACAATTCCAACTTTTTTTTTTTCCAAATTCAACTTTTTCTTTTATTTGTCCAGACCCCTCCAAGACACTTACATTTTTCCTTCTCCAATTCAACTCGAAGCCTTCTCTCTTTTCCCATTCTTCCTATAAGCACACTAGACTATAAGTTTCAAAATGGAAGGAGTTGCATATTATCAAAACTTATCTCCCTAGTGGCCTAGAATGACGTTCTGTATTTGGTAGATGCCTAAGAGTCTACGTTGTTGCTTTTAATCGAAAGGCAGATGCGACTGTGGTGTAGTCAGAGCAGCGCTGGACTGGGAATGAGCACGCTGGAGTTCATGTCTCCTTGTTGTGATTTGTTAAGCATGACCTCTCTGGGCTTAGCTGTTTCTGAGAGTTTGGGAGTATTACTCTAAAAGAACCTGCTCTCTAAGTTGCTCTGATCCTATTCTAACATTGAGAACTGGTTCTGGGCTCAGAGGGCTGGGACACTCCCCCTTCTCCCTTACTCTTCTATTCTCAATTAAGTCACTTGATTCCATCTTTAGGAAGCCTGGAAATTTTTCCTACCTCATCCTTTAAATAATCAAATTATTTAAAACTTAGATTCCAACTCAATTTTATAGTTTCCCCAAAGGGAAAATATAAAGGTGTTCAATATACAGTATGAGTCAAATATGGAAGTTGTTTATTTTCTATACAAAATAATGCTAAAGCATAAAAGATTCTCACAAGCACAGTGACAGTAAGACTTAAGCTAAACAAGCAATAGTGCTAACTACTGTAATATCCAGAGGGAGGTTGACATTTAAATTGTCTAAGGATGATGCATTTTGTAGGACTGCTGATTAGGCACCTTACATTTCACCTCAAGCTCATACTTGTCAAATGGTGAGCCAGGCCAGGGGCTTGAGCCTCTCCTTTTAGTTTACTTCTCCCATGCAGAATCTTCCCTTAACACAGTCAGCTCCATTCATTGGACCCAGGACACTGAGACCTCTCCAAACATCGAGACATCTCCAACTCACAAGATTGCCTTCAAGCCTGGAAATTCATCTCCAGCTCCATCCAAACCCACACAATCAGCCAAAACCAAAAAAGGGGCAACTGAGAAGCTCCCATATACTACCATAAAAGTGTACAACTGGATCAAAAATTTAAAAGCTACTAGTGCCCTCCATCCCAATCTTGATTCTTCTCCTTAGGTTGTAGTTTCTTTCTACCAACCATGTGCAACATTGACTTTTCTCAATCCCTCTTTATCCTTTGTTTTTCTCCAACCACATACCTTCAAGATTCTGGGAAATTTATCCAATAAACTGGCATTATTTTGTGTTTAATTCCTGATCTCCAGGATCTTTCTCTGGATAGAATCTTAGTTGGGAAAGCAAAGGCCTGAACTGAGAATTTTGTCTTCTTGACTCACCCTCAATAATACATCCATTGTGCTCCAGTCTCCCTCACTCAACCTAAGTCATGATTAAGACTTATTTTTCTTTTAATGTTGGACTATGCAGCTGTCTTTTAATCCTAATCCATAAGCTGTATTTGAGTAGAAAGACCAGGACCTTAGAAATAAAACTGATAATCAACCCAGGTAAAAGCACAGGGTGATTATGGTGAATTGTCCTCTTTTTTCATTATGTCTCTAATCTAAGTGTAACCCTTTGCTGTGGAAGATATAGACAGAGAAGGAACAGCCTTGTGTAAATACACAATTTGAAAAGAATTAATTTGTGTTGGCTAAAAGACACAGTATGGTGCAGCAAAAAGAACACTTGGCTAAATCAGAAGTCTTGGGTTCAAATTCTAACTTTCACAATTGCTGGCTCTGGATCCTGAGAATCAATTTCCTCCACTGTAGTGTACTTTAAGTACTTTAAGTGCCGTATAAATTGAGTAGTCATTATTTATGGACAAGAACTAAAACTCTTAGTGAACTCCAAAGTGAAAAAGCAGATTCAGATATGTGCCAAGACACAGAAAAGGGCCCCAGGTAGAATCATAGGATTTTAAGCTAGAAAAAACATTAAAGATTATCCAGTCCAGTAAAGTCAACCGCAAAGACCCTGAGGGCTGTATATTGACTTAGAAAACCACAGATTAACATTATCTATGTTAAATTATATTTTTATTTTATTAAATAGTTTCCAATTATATCCTAGTCTTGTTTGAGATGCAGTTGGGAGTTTTGTAAGTACTTATACCTTGAGTATGACATTTCTGAGTTACTCCAAATCCTTCCTTTTGCAGATAAGACTACCTAAAGAGGTTAAGTGATTAATCCTAGGTCACATGGTTAGTAACTCACAGAAATTTTACCTGGAGAGATGTCTGAGGAAAGAGGTAAAAAGTGGTGAGGGAAAAAATCTAGGAGGTTTTTAACGAGTCAAAAACAAGAGCCAAACAGCAGTCTACAAAAATTGACTGTGAAAGACACCCAAGGAAAATAAGAGAAAGTTTAAGAGTTCCTGGACCTGGAGATAGGAAGGATATGAGCTAGAAGAAAATAAGAAAGCAACCAGATCCCAGTGAAAAGACTGCTTTCCTCAAGAACTTGGGTCTAAAGAAGAGAATACCCAAGAAGCCAAGGAGAGAATCAAAGTACTGCTAAGGCCCAGGCTTAGATGATAAGCATTTGTCCAATAACTAACTACAATGCACATTTGTGATTTGCCTACCTTTTATAGCTTTTATGTTCCCCTAGCTTCCCTAGATACATGCTCCAAACAGTTAGCTGGAAGTTTGGTGATCTCCATCACACTCTCTCCAATGACTGGGATCAGCTCAAGGCTGCCTACCCATGTTCTCAATCTAAAAAGGAGAAGCTTGTCCAGTCCCTTGGATGACAGCAGTGGGAATAGCCAGCAGCAAATGCCTTGTTTTTATCCCAGTACTAAAGAAAATTGGTTTGTTTTTATATTTCTCTCGTCCCCGTGCTACCCTTCCTTGATTCTACCATTGCCCTGTAGTTTAAATGACAAAGAATGAGACTATCCCCTAGTTTTAGAGACTTATCTCCCAGTTTTGCTGACTTAGTGTGAACAAGACAGAGATATCTGATCCTGACTGGGGTTACATATGTGAAGCAAAGTTGGATAATAACAAAAACACCTGGTCCCTCACACAATTCAGAGAAAGGATCACTGGGGTTTCTGGGGAAAATACTAAGTGGGCATTCTTAAAACACAGTGTCCTCCGTCACCGTTCGGGGTCCAAAGAGCTGCTCAGCTATGACTTTGCCATCGTATTTGGGCAGCGTTCCCCCAAAGTCAGAAGGCAATATGTCTTCATCAATTTCCTGGAAGAAGGTTTCCAAGTCATCTCCGTGAATGAAGACCTAAGGTAAAAGTAGAGAAACAACTGAATAGGAAGATGTGCTACATGTGGGAATGTGTTCAGTTAGCAAGAGTATCTGGGTGAAATCTCTAGCATCTGGCCCCTTCTTTGTGCAGTTAGAAAACCAAGGTGGACCAGTATAAAGAATGCTGGGCCTGAAGTCAGGAAGAATAGAATTCAAATACGACTTCAGACAATTACTAGATGTGTGACTGAGCAAGTCACTTAATTGCTGCCTGCCTCAGTCTCCTTAACTTTAAAACAGGATCATAATAGCAGCTATTGTGTAGATCAAATGAGATAACGTTTGTAAAGCTTTTAGCACAGTGCCTGGCACAAAGAAGAAGCTTTATAAATGTCTATTCCTTTCCCATCATTTTAGGTTAGGCCCTCTTACATCCTACCTCTTAATTGGACTATTTCTTAACAGATCTTCCCATCTCTCTTTTTCCTTTCCCTATCTATCCTTAATACCATTGCCAGAATAATCTTCCTTATGCAGAGAACTGGATATGTTTCTTCCTCTGAACAGAAATTTTCATTGGATTTTTATTACCCAAGTAAAATTCAAACGTTTTTTGCTCAGCATTCAAGACTAAGTCTTAGGGTCATTCTAGCTTTCCAGCCATATTCCCTAGCAGTTCTCTCCACACATTTTACCCAGCAGCAGAACTGAACTACTCTTGTCCCTGAACATGCTCTGTGTTTTTTCTCACTCTATTCCCTTTATCTGGAATGTTCAATTTTCTTCTCTTTATTTGATGAATTCCTGCCCATATTTTAACATACAAGCCAAATGCCGCTTCTTTCATGCTGCTGACCCCGAAGTTCTTAAGTGATAATGATTTTCCTTCAGGACCAGAACTTGGTTTTATAAATATTTTTACTTAATATATTCACCATGCAGTTGAGTTATTTGAGTTATCTGTGTTGGCATCCTATCTATCTCCCTGCTAGTCTATATATTCTGCATAGACATTTTCATTGGTTCCCTATTGGGTAAAGTAGAAACTGCCTGTTCTTATTACTTTTTTTTTTTTACCTAGCATAGTACTCTGCCCATAGTTGTTAAATTGAACATATACATGAAGTTACTAAAAGCTGGAATTTTCAAGTCAGAAGGTAAGATAACAGATTCTAGCATTAGAATGTGAGCTTCTTGAGAGTAGGGATCACGTTTTTGCCTTTCTCTGTATCCTCAGTTCTTGGCCATAATAAATAGTTGTTGACTAACTGATGTGACAGCCAGTTCCCCCTTAGCCTCTGTCCTTTTGGTAAGCTGAGCCTTATAGCTAGACATTATTATAGTTCACTGCTTTGTGACTACTGGTCAGAACACTTGGTGGACCCAGTTCTTGCTCTCAGCTCTGTCCTCATTGATTCAGTAAACAGTAGCCTTCTCATACTCACCCGCTCCAAAAGTTTGTTCTTTAAGAAAGGCTTAACCACATTGTAGGTGGTGGTGAAATACCATGGCTGATGGATGAAGTGGATGGCTTTGAATCTGGCCGGGAAAGAGTCCTGCAGAAACAGAGAGATAACCTCCCCCATCTCCCTTATTGGTTCTCAACTTTTCACTTATCCTCACAACCCCCTGAGAAAGGTCCAAATGGAAACAACCATTTCCCCTGAATTTGCTTAAGAAAGCAGGGACCCAAACACAGAGTGAAGAAGTGACCTGCCCATCATAGTCCATTCCAACAAAAGAGGACCCAGGAGCCCTTACTTCCCTTCTAAATATCCATGTACTGGGCCTGCTGGAGTTATCCTGCCAATTCAATTATCACTTGGAATAAGCCATTATGGGGTGGAGCCAGCAAGACAAATATAGAAAAATGATTCATTTTCAGGTACCTTGTCATTTTAAATATCCAAACTTTGCCAGCTGCCTGCTGAGTGAATTGATTCACTTTATAGACTGCCAAGATTTTCTTATTTTACCTCATTCTGCCACATCTCCCCCATCCTTTGACAAGAAAAGGAGTTAGTTAGAAGGAGTTTTCTATTTTGGTGAGTTATTGAGAAGAACTTTACTTAATAATAGAGTTTAAACACTGCAATAGATTACCAAGGGAAGATGTGCAGTCTTTTACTCTGAAGGTTTAAAAAACATACTGGATCCACATTGATTTCTATTTGGTTTTAACTAAAGCTTATTTAATGCCTATCTATTTAAAAATAAAATAGGTGACTTTTTCAGTTGCCTTTTGGATGAGTCTAAGAGCTATGTGAAAAAAAAAAACAAAGGAAAGAAGGAAAGAAGTAAATATGACCTTACCTGGAGCATGTCCACCATCTTCCTGAGCTCTGAGGGCCTGAGACCTGTTGCCTGGTGCATGGTGAAGCCCTTGAAGTTCTCAACAATGCAGAAGCCATTAATCTGGGTTTCCTCATTTTCTAACAGCTTCTCTAGGATGACACAGTATGCCTGCAGGATCTTCAACAAAGGGGAGAAAAGGAAATAAGGAAAGTTTAAACTGTCTTGCTACAACATACAACATCCAGACCCGGGATGTATACTAACTCTCTCCTTCTAGATAAGGTCATTTACTCATCTGACTACTAGAATCTTTCTTTACATTATTAGTGTCCAGGACTGAGGTCCTTCTTCCAAAATCTTACGAGTGTGGTGTTTTTGCTTAGTTGTTATGAACAAATACATCCAGAGGTGATTCTACTTCAGAGATGGTCTACCCCAGAGTGGAAATGGACAGTGACAAAATGACCTGTGATGTGACTAGTACTTTTTCAGTGGGAAGAAGAGAATAAAAATAGCCTCTGAAAATTCTGATAACTGTCCTGGCATGGTAGGAATAGGGGAAGGAAAATAAAGGGAAAGGAAACGGAAGAAGTCATCCCAGTCTTGTTACCTTTTCTCAGAGAAGAGAGAATCATCATCCTAAGAGATAACTGATCAGAAGATTTGAACAGTTTTCAGAAAAGGAATGAAAAAATGTACTTCTAATCTTTAATAATAAGAGGAATTTAAATTAAAATAGCTCAGAAGCTTCACTTCCCACTCATTAAGTTGGCAAAGATAAGAAAAGACAGAAATAGCATTAGCTGTGCTGCAGGAAGTCAAGCACACTAAGACATAATTGGTGGAGCAGCAATTTAATCTAACCATTTTGGAAAACAGCTAGGAACAGTGTGAGAAAAATTTTCTAAATTGTTCATTCTCAGTGATTCCGTGCCCCCCAAGCAAATCAATGACAAGTCCCACATGAATAAAACTCTTCATAGTAACATTTTTGTGTAACAAAACATTCAAAAACAAAGTACCCACTAGTTGGTGAACAGCTTTAAAAAATTGTGGTATGTAAATTAATAGAATAGTATTGCTTGGTCAGAAATAATGAATTTGAAGAAATCAGAGAAACATGAGAGGGTTTGTATGAACTGATGCAAAATAAAGAAAGCAAACCAGAAATACATCATTCACAGTGAGTAAAATAATTAATGTAAGTGAAAACATTGTTTTCATATAATGTTTCAACACAAAAGTTTCAACACACAGTGTTTCAACACACACAAAAAAGTGTTTTGTTTGTTTGTTTGTTTGTTTTTTACTATAGGGCTGTGGGTTACAGAGGACTGGTGATGATATTACACTTTCCTGATCTTGATAGAAAAGGAGGGTCTCTGGGGAATAAATGCACCCTGTGAGGTGCAATCATTGGTTGGTTTTTTTTTTTTCTGTTTCAAAGATAATTCTGGAGGGAACGTAATTAGGTAATATCTATTGTATAAAAAACAATAATTTAAGAATGAATTAGTATGCCAAGTTACTGAGTGAATGAGGAAACATTTCTGGAGAACAGGTTATGGGATTTTATAATTCTAATGATTAATTTTCAGTAAGGGTCCTATCTAGTCAGTACTGCCAAAAAGCTTAGGATAGACAGGAGTATGGGAGGATATTATTTGGCCCACCAGAATGAGGCTAAATGTAACACAGAAATTACTTCTCTGCTCCCCCCCAATGACCTCATCAAAAGTAATTTCTTCGTAGTCCCAATTCTCAATGTTGAAGAGCATGACCACACGACCATATTTATCCCGGCTAGAGAGAATGCCTGGGTAACCAGCTTCAATGGTGCAACGAACAGCCTCTGGTGATAGATCTTCAAAGAGCTCGGGGTATTGCTGTCGGAAATTCACATAACCTGTCGGTGAGAGAAAAAATCCAAACAACAGTCCTGGTAGCCTGTTCCCTTATTCCATCCCTGGGAATCTGCAGAAGTAGTATGTTCTCTTTTTCACTTTGGCTTTAGAAATTTTTGATCTACTGGGCTTGGATCCAATCTCACTGATGTTGATATTAAATCAAGTTAGACCATTTTTCCTCGGCAGAACTATAATTTGAGATTAGACTTTGTGCTAGGGCACTAAACTACAGAGCATTCATTTCACAAGTGGCTTCCCTAGGAGCACTGGAAAGTGGATTTCATGTAATTTGACCAAGAAGCAAAAATGGTTCTGCCTTTGAAAATAAGAGAAAAGTTCTTTCTGTTTACCATAGACATCACTCTTAGAGCAAACTCTACAAAGCAATGGAAGAGCCTACTTGAGAAAGATTGTTCGAAACATGTCATTCTGTAGTATTTATTTTGCTGCTCTCATCTAGTTAGCTCATTAAAAACTTCCTGTCCCAGGAGCTAAGAAACTTGTTCCAGTGACCCCTATTCTCTTTTCCCTCCTCTTCTGCAATATTTACAAACTTGAAGTGAAGCCTTGAGGTCTAAGTAGCCAGAGAGAAGAAGCTCCCTTACTTGATTAGGCTCATGGCCCCAATTCTATGACCTAGTTCTTTTCCACAATTTCCTGTGATTGGAAAGAAATGGCTCTTCCTTCCAGGAGAAGTAAGCGGATATCAGCTAGTGAAGGAAAGAGAAAACAGCACAGTGAAAATAGTGCCTTCAAGACTGGACCCCAGCCTGTCTGGGCCAGCAGAGACCTTAGTGATTATCCACCAAAGCCTTTTCACTTTACAGGTTTAAAAAAAAAAAATCAAGTCTCCCACAGCCAGAAAGTGGCATTAATGGGAGAGCAAGGACACAACCTGGGAGGAAGAAAGGTACTGGCTTTGGTATAGGAAGGCTCACTGTCTTAAATCAATCTTCCCCCAAACACACCCTGGGCTGGCATCCAACCTCACCTTTAAGCAAGTCATAAGCACGATCGACATCAAATTTACGGGCCCGAACAAAACGAAGGAGGAAGTCGTCATCCTTCTCCTGTATTTTCTCAGCCACCAACTGACCCATGTCATCTCCAGAGTCAGCCCTTTCTTGAATCATTTCCCTCAATTCCCTCACAGCCACTTCCCGGGATTCCTCTGTCTCATTGAGCTCATCTTTGGCCTGGAATTGGATAAGAAAGGGAGAGAAAGGGACCTGGACTTCCAAGGAGCCAAGTTCCCCCTTCAGCGAGGCTAACAGGCTTTTTAGCTTAATCTAGGAGGATGGTATGAGATGAGATGAAAAAATGAAGACTTGATCAAATGTATGAGTATCAATTTTCTTCCTCAAAGAGTATAAAGTTTTTTCAAATACTATCCTCATTTGAGCTTCAAAATCTCACAGTTGGGGCAAACTGGAGGAAATTCACATACTGTCCTTATTTTCAACATTTCCAAATTATGCCATTTTCAAAAATCAGGATTTTAAGCAAATGGTACATAGCCTCAAGATCCTCAAACAAATCCAACTCAAGGCCTTATAATAAAACTCTGTCTTCATCATACCAGAGGGAATGACATACAGGGTCCCCACATAATGCTGCAGCTCCAGAATCATATTCTTAGGTTTTCTGATAGCAATCAGCTGTCTAACCTGGCTTTTGCCTACAAAGTGCTTTCCTAGTATAATAGAGTTAGGGCACTAAGATGGGAAAAGTGTTTTCTGACTATCCAGAGGGCCTTATCTTAATGATATTGCTGAAGAGGAGGTATTAGATCAAATGGAAATGTGATGGTTCCTCTCAAACTCTCCCTTGAGGGAAACTGTTCCACAGAGGTCCAAGACCCTATAAACAAAAGTTTGTCTGTGATTGTTTTTTTCCTCAACATTTTCTCCTGTTATCCAAGCTGAATGGCCTTTTATTATATGCTACCTCTTTCCTTCTCTAGAGATCTTTAGTAGGGAAATGAGTTGGCTTCAGAGCTTTCTGGAAACAGGATATAAAATGGGAAGGAAGAAAATTAGTCTTGTTCTAGGACAAACCATAGTACCCTCAGTACTATTATGTGCTGTCGTATAATTACGGCCTAAACATTCAGGATGACCTCAGTCAGACCTTCTGGACTGAGATAATAGAGGCTCAGCTGAGCACCTCAGGACTATAAACAAATTATAGATGGAAGGATGCTGGGCCATTACCTTTGCAGCACATTGTGTTGCTTTGGCTAAGATATAACCTCCCCAACTTAGAAAGAGAGTATGCTATAGTAGTCAGAATGTTGGACTTAGAATTCTGTCTCTGACACTAGCTAAATGTTCTTGGCCAATTCACTTAGCACCTCTGAGCCTCATTAATAAAATAACGGTAACTTAAAATGATCTCCAAGGTCCCTTTAACTCTAAGTCATCATTTTCTACCCCATTTTCCCCCTCTCCCACACTGATGTTCTCTACCTTCTGCAGGGTGTGTGGAGGCACCTGGCTACACTTTCCAAAGACAGGTCCATGGTCCTTGGTTGTGAGTCGCTCTAGCTTGGAACGCAGTTCTTGCTCCTCCTCGGACACTGCCCGGAACGTTCCTTCCTGGGGGAAGAAAGGAGAGACTTGGAAGAAGAGACAAGGAACAAGGAGGAACAAAGCCAGATTTCTCTCAAAAAGGCACCTAAATATCCTATTTGGGCCCTTAAATGTGTGCTTGTTCATAGGATCAGACATAGGAATAAAGGTAAATCCTTACCTTGGGAGAGGATAGTTTGCAGGAAATGAAGCCCAAGTACCCACAGTGGGTGCCTGTTCTCTTAGACTGGATGTGGAGCATGAGAGGAAAAGGGAAGAGGAAAGAGCCAGTGGTACTCACTCCTGACATGCTGCTTCCAGGAAGGTCGTGGGTGACTGGAAGTAGTGACAATATCGCTAATGCACTCCTTTGCTTCTCGTCAACTCCTTTCCAGTGATGGGAAAACAGTGCTGCGGTCCTATTACAGAAGGGCCCAAACTGATGATTAAACAAATGTACATGAACAGAAAAAATACATCAAATCTCACTCCTTGATCTTTTCTTTTGAGGTAAACCTATCAGACTGGGCCAGTCCAGAAAAAAATACTTTATTTGTACTCCATTAACAAACACTACAGGGTTGAGTTCTGGGGGGAGAGAAAGGGAAGGGAGAACTAAATTCCTAAATCTTGTCCATCCAGCAACTTACATTACCATCCTCCCTTTTCTACACAAAAGCACAAATGTAAATGGTAAATTCTCCTCTCCCCTATTCCCTGTCTCCTGGAAAGGAACAAAAATAGCCATATGCTAAAGCTAAGGGCAATAACTTCAAAGGACCAGCTAGGTCCAAACTAGGTCCAAAATAGCTTCCAGGATGTTTTCAGATAGAGGTTCTAAACCAGTGATTCATGAACTCATTGAAAAAAAAATGTATTTTGATATAACATTCAATTACAATTCTTTTCCTTTGAAAACTTGTGTATTCTAGTTATTCCATTAAAAAAACATGGTTCTGCCCCAGAGATTCTACTAAAAAGCTATTAGAAATAATCAACACCTTTAGTAAAGTTGCAGGATATAAAATAAACCCACATAAGTCATCAACATTCTTCTATATACTAACAAAATCCAACAGTTAGAGTTACAAAGAAAAATTCCATTTAAAGTAACTACCGATAATATAAACTATTTAGTTATCTAGCTGCCAAGGGCAAATCAGGAACTATACAAGCAAAACTACAAAATACTTTCCACACAAATAAAGTCAGATCTAACCAATTGGCAAAATATCAAGTGCTCTTGGATAGGGTAAGCAAATATAATAAAAATGACAGTTCTACCTAAACTAATCTATTTAGTTAGCGCTATACCAATCAGACTCCCAAAAAACTATTTTAATGACATAGGAAAAATAACAACAAAGTTCACATGGAAAAACAAAAGGTCAAGAATTTCAAGGGAATTAATGAAAAAAAAAAATCAAATGAAAAAGCATGGTTCTGAGGTTACCATAGGTTTCACCAAAATGCTAAAGGCTGAAAAATACCCAAAAAATGTTAATGACTTCTGTCTCAGCCTGCCTAGCTCTGGAGTCAAAGGGCTGAGGGAAGGGAAGGAACCCTCCCACTGAATCTGTATCACTACAGGTAGGTTGAATCGGCAGGGAATCGTCATTTGGGAAAGCCGCTATCCAAAACTCCACTCTTTTATTCCTCCTTGCCTTCTCTGCCATTGTGTGGGGAAAACCACAGAATTTTAAGATGTTAGAGCCAGAGGCTTCCACTAAAATCCACCTTTAATGTCTTATCCTGGCCTGGAGGTAAGTGACCCTGGTGCAGTGCAAGCTGAGAGAGAGCCTACAAAACAGAGAGGCTTTAAGTATGGGCTCTATATGTATAGGTGTGTACCCACACACATACCTAAACTGATATTCACACATAAACATACATATATTCATATATGGACTGCCTTATATTCTGAGACAAAGATTATTTATTTGGGGGGAGGATTTGTATGTTCTGGAGTCCTTTGGAAGTCTAGTGAATCATATGAACCCCTTCCTAAAATACTGGTTTTTCAATGCATATGTTGTGTACGGGGGTGTGTGCGTTACATGAGGATCAGCTTAGCTAAATTTAACATCATTACCAGTCTGGCCTCAGGTAGATATATTTTTCTATTACAATAAATGTTGAAAAGTTGCAGACGGTGCACATGATGGGAGTGCCCACAATAATGAAATTATAGTTCTCAAACTATCAAAGAAATGGACTAAACCAACCCCCAGGCCCACATGAGGGCCTGCCATCCCTCTGCCAATCCATCTGTAGGTCTGTTTCAAGTTTGCAGGCGCAAGAACTCAAGCACAGGGAAATACAGTGCAGTAAAGTCTTCTCCAGCTCTTAGGCATTCCAGCCCTAGTGTTGCCACTAACTTGGGCACTCAGTGCCCTTAATTTCTTTATCTGTCAAATGAATTGGGTGGACTATTTGATTAGGTCGCTTCCAACTCTAATAATGACTTACTACATGGAGTACAGGCAGACACATCACTTTGTCCACAAAGTTCTGTATAATCAAAGCTGTTTTTCCAGTAACAATGCATGGCTGTGGAAATTGGATTATAAGAAAAGCTAAGCACCAGAGAATTGACACTTTTGAATTGTGGTGCTAGAGAAGATCTTTTGTGAAAGTCCCTTGGACAGCAAGGAGATCAAATTAGTCAATATTAGAGAAATTAATTCAAGATACTGACTGTAAGGCTGATATCTGAAGCTGAAGCTTAAAATTTTGTCCACATAATGAGACTTGGGGCTCATTGGGAAAGACCCAGAAGGTAGGAAAGAGTGAAGGGGAAAGGAAAAGGAGATAGTAAAGGATAAGATGAATAGATAGAAACATGGAAACAATGAACATGAACTTGAACTTTGAGAAATAGTGGAGGATAGAAGAGCTTGATATGCTTTGATCCATGGGGTCACAAAAAGTCGGACACAACTGAACAATAATAAAAGTATAAATAATATATAATGTTCTCTACTTATAACATCTATGGCCTATATTACATTATTTTGTAAAGTATATATAAAGTTGTGTTTGTGTATTTCTGCCTATGTTTAATATTCACAAAGCACTTTTCTCACACAATCCTATAAGGGAGGTAATACAAGTCTGTTTCTTCATCTATAAAATGAGGCTCACGTTGGGTAAAGGACTTGGCCAGAAACCCATATGTACTATATGTCAAAGCCAGAATTCAGCTCCAGTCTTCTGCTCCAAGGCCAGAATTATATTGCACTTGCTTTCTAATGGTCTATGATTCTAGATCATCCCTACTTTGTATGGTAGAGTCAAAGGACCAACCTGTTCTCAAGTTCACACATGGAAGAAGGGGTAGAGTAGCAGCCTTGTGTACAGAATAAGTAAAATGATCTTGAAGCCAGGACGCTTTAGGCTCAAGTTCAGCCTCTGACCCAAACTGTTTGAACCTGGACAAGTCACAATCTCTCAGAGCTCTTGTGACCCCTAAGACTAAAACTCACAGAGAATGTGCCAATCAGCACTGATAGCAATGAACTCCTAACCCACAAGTTCCGTATATCAGTGAAACTATAGGTTCAATACCTATCCCTGTGAATTTGCGACTAACCCCAGGTCTTAGGTTAGTTTTAGCAGACAAAAGGTGGTATAAGTAATTTATTTTTATCCACTTATGTTCTTTTCCCTAAAAATCAAGCTTGAGAGGAAGCTTAGTTGGTGTAGGGATAGAACCCTAGTCCTGAAATCAGGAGGATCTGAGTTCAAATCTGGCCTCAGTCACTTAACATGTCCTGGCTGTGTGACTCTGGACAAGTCACTTAATGCCAACTGCCTCAGCAAAAATAAATAAATAAATAAATGGAACGACAAGTTTGACCTCCCAACCATCCCCATCCCCATCTCTGGAACAAGCACCAACTTCCCTTGGTAGTGGTTGTTGTTCAGTTGTTCCTGACTCTTTGGAATCCTATTTGGGGTTTTCTTTTCGAAGATATTAGAGCTCATTTTGCAGATGAGGGAACTGAGGCAAATAGAGTTAAGTGACTTGCCCAATTAGTAAGTGTTTCAGGTCAGATTTGAACTCAGGAAAATGAGTCTTTCTGACTCCAGAGCCAATACTCCACCCATTGTGCCTCCTTGCTGCCCCAACTCTCTAGGTGCAGAATATCTTTTTTGAGCTGTTTCTAGACTCCCCGATACCTAGAAAGTGTAGGGAGTGTGATCTTTCTCCACACTAGGAAGCCAGATACTCCCACAGAACAGAGGGGCTTTTAAAGTAGAAAGCCTAGCAACGAATCTCCTTTTTACCCTTATTTTATCCTGCAGTGTCACACTAATCATCCTCAGATGCCCCCTTTCACCTCTTTCCTGATATTAGCTTTCTCAGTCTTCCTTCACACCAGTTCTGCTTTCTCTCACTCTCCCTATGGTGATTCTTTCTCCTTCTACCTCTTTCCTCTCCCCACTTTTGTCCCTCTCTTCTCAGGCCTCTTTCTCATTTTTTCCTCCCACCTTTCTTTCATCTATTCCTTCTTTTTCTAGCACTTAACACAGTGCTTCCCACACGTGTTACAGTGCCTAGCACATAGTAGGCATTTGATAAATGTTTATTGACTGACTGATTATCTCTTCCCTTCTCTTTATTCTATCTTTCTCCTTCTCTATGTTTTTTTTCCTCTTTTTTTTCCCCTTTCCTCTAATGAATGACCTACATCTAACTGTACCTATAGCATCAGAGTCAGGGGACCTTGGGCTAAATTCTTAGTCTATGAATTGAGAGATTTGTTTTTATAAACTAAGAAACCCACATATTTCCTTCCATATACAGGGAAATGTTCCTCTTTATTTCCATACTAGATCCCATCCTCCCATCTACTTCACAAATTGGAATCTATCACTGAATGAATAAGAATTGAGGGAACCTGAAAATTAATAAGAATTTGCCAAACCCTCTCTAATAACAGAAAAAATTGGGTGGCCAAACTAACTGGAGAAAAATGTACCAGAATAACTGAAGCAGATAAATTTCCAGACAGATAGACAGAAACCATGGGAATATCATGGGAATAGGTATAGAGAGCAAAGAAAGTCTCCATTTCTAGGCCCCATCAGAGATAGCCCACAGAGAAAATGCAGTACTTACAGACACTAAAGCCAGAGCACCCAGGAAGTTTCTGGCCCATGGAACAGCCAAGCTGAACATCCTTGAGGATGCTTTGGGGCAAGCAGCTTTCAGCTATTTTGAAAAGAAGATCATTTAATCTAACCTTTTACAAAAGTGACTATGAACCACTGACTTTGGGAAAGAAGGGGCAAATATTTAAAATATTGTTAAAATGGGTAGTCCTTACCCCTTTCCTAATCCCCTGAAATAGTACCTTTAAGATAGGATTTGGACCAGTCTGGAAGAAAGAGTTAGCTGGGCCCAATCTTGAAAGCAACACTGAAGGGTTCCTCCGGGAGATGCTTCCTCTGCCCACCACGGAAAAGCAGACTTACCAGCAAGGACTTGCCCTCTTTCCCGTAGGGGCTCTGAGTCCTGAGGCTGGAGCCCCACTGGGTGGTTGAGGTGCTCCGGAGGCTGGTGGGTGAGGAAAGCTTTGTTGGGTCACCAGATTGGGATTAGTCCTGTCACAAGGAATTACTCATTTCAGCTTTTCACTCTAAATGGGGGAGAAGCCAAGGGAATCTATTCAAACCTGACAAAGAGTGAAAGCAGATGAGGGGGTGGCTGGGTTAAAGGAGCTAGAATCTAGGGGGATGTTCTTATTGGAGCAAGTAAAGAAAGAGCGGTGTTCAAAGTCCAGGCCCCATAAATGGCTGGCCCGTGGAACACTAAAGCTTGCTATTGTGCCCCTCGGGCCCAGGCCATTAGTGCTCATCAGGGTGGAATTCAAAGGCCGGTAGAGGTCTATTGCCAATTTTTTCCTCTCTCTGCCTTGCCCTTAACTGGGAGGAGATAGGATAGAGTAGCCCCATGATAGGGATTGGTGAGAGGCAAAGGGGATTTGTACAAAGGATTGAAACATTTGGTCTCTGGCTAATCTGTAACTCCAGCCAGCTCCACAGCCTAGTAAGGGACTGGTACATTGATCTTCCTGGAGAGTGAGGGGAACTGAAAAGGAGAAGAAATTAAATAAGCGATTAAATAAGCATATTGTTTATGGAGAGAGGGATAGAATGATTGTCACATGCTGGGCAAACAAACTGATCCATCATATGCTCTCAGAGCTGCTGCAGGGAACTCTGGGTAGAATCTATTTCCACCAAAATCCTTTCTACAGAGACAGGCATTACTTCCACACCAAGAAGCCCATTTCAGTTCTAGTTGCTACAAAAATAGTCCTACTCTTTTGGCCAAAAGCCGCCTCCATGAAATTTCCATCTGCTTGTCTTAGTTATACCCATGGGGGCTACACGCAATAATTCTAACTTCTCTTTTATATGACAGGGTTGTTTGTTTGTTTGTTTGTTTAAGGTTAGACTTGTGCAATTGTTTTTATTTGTAATGTTGTATAAGAAAAAATCAGATCATATTGGGGAAAAAACACAGAAAAGAAAAAGAAAAAAACAAAAACAAAAAAAACAAAGAAAGGTGAAAATACTATGCTTCAATTCACATTCAGTCATCATAGTCTTCTCTCAGGATGCAGCATTTTCTATCCCAAGTCAATTGGAATTGTTTTGAATCACCATATTGTTGAGAAGAGCCAAGTCCATCACAATTGATCACCGCTTGCTGTTACTGTGTACAATGTTCTCCTGATTCTGTTCTCTTCACTCGGCATCGTTTCATGTAAGTACATGATAGCTTTTCAAATATCTTAAGAAAACTAAAATTTTTCCTCAGGAAAAAAAGACAGGAGTCTTTCTTCAGGCTAAAAATCCTTAATAGCAGTTGGAGCTCTAGACCTGGGGTCAGATATATGCTAGCTGTGTAAGCTGGAACAAGTCTAGAAATTAGTTCCTAAAAAAAGATAAAGACATTTAGAGAAAGAGAACCAGTATAATCTATCTCCACAAAAAAAAAAAAAAAAAAAAAAAAGAGTTCCTGAATCCCATAGGAGAGATTCCCCTTACCCTAGAAGGTACCAAAAACAAACCACTCCTGGGTCACAGGCCATTCTAAACTTGACTTCAAGGGGCAGCTAAATAGTGCAGTGAATAGACCACCATTCCTGAAGTAGGGAGGACCTGAATTCAAATCTGGACTCAGACAAAAAACTTAATTAGCTGTGTGACCCTGGGCAAGTCATTTAACCCCAAATGCCTCAGCAAAAAATAAACTTGAATGTTTAATTTCTGGTGTCCTCCTGCTTGTTCATGGGAAAGTCCTCTCTTACCATTTGGACAATTTCTGGTAATCTCTTTCTGTAGTTTGTGGTAAGTGAAATCATGAAGAAAATCTTAATTTCCAAGAGATTTTTCCTCTCTTATTCCTTCCTTTATCTCTGAGTTATCTTAGGCCACAAAGTACAGAAGCATCATTGAATCATAGAATGACAGTTTGGGGTTGGAAAGAACCCTAGACACCATCCTGTTGACCCATCTCATTTCAAGATGAGGAAACAAACTACAAAAGAGTTAATTGACTTGCCAGAAGCCACAAAAAAAAAAATGCAGAAGCAAGATTCACACTCAAGTCCCTTGACCCCAGATTCAGGGCTTTTTCCCCTATATAAATTGCAGGGAGGCAAAGGGTCCTGCCTTCTGAAATCTTTCTAAAGATGGAAAAGTATCCTAGTATTAGGAAAGTTAGAGAAAGAAACAGAAAAAGGATGTCCATTCAGGGCATACCTCTTTAGAAAAGAAAGGGTTTGGACGAAGGCTGAATTATAGACTCATAACCCCAACCAAGCACTCAAGTAATTGGGAATTTAGAGTTACACGATTTAGAGCAAATGGGATGTTTTAACTTCTGTACATTAGCTACAGGATATTTAATAAATACCAATTGGCACTCTAGGATAACAAGAAAGAATTTAAGAGATCTTTGGCTGGGGATTCAGGGTGGGAATGCAAATGCCTCTTCTGGAAATGAAATTTTCTGTTGGGTTTTCTTCGATAATGGTAATGTTCTATTTCTATTCTATTCTGTTCTGTGTTTTTTTTTCCCATCCACTTTTCTCTGCTTGACCTCAGTTCAGTCCCAATCTTCCAATACCCTCCTATCTCTGGAACAATGGTGCCACTTTTCCTGAGAAATGATGACCTCATTAATCAGAGCATCAAAACTGACAATGCCTCTCTGTGCAAAGCCCTAGCAAGCTTCTCCAAGCATAGCAAAATGGAGATGGCAACACAAATATATCTAGGGAGGCTCATCATCTTAACTCAGTGATTTTCAAACTATATAATGATACCCCAATTTTTTTATAAAAAGAAAATTATCATTTCCCCATGCTATATAATTATGTAAATATAGATTATATAATTATACAAATAATTTCTTAGCTCATGTTCTATTTAATTAATGTTAAAAGCTTATCTTAATTTTATAATAAAATAATACTACATACAAATGTTTACTGATAAGACCCTTTATAGTGTACATGACTATAAAATGGGCAGCAGCAGTACAGTAGCATTATATCTTTATTAATGTATTGGGTTTGCTTTTCACTTCAAGTACTGGTATCATTGTGATATTACTGATGATATTGAAAGTTATAATTTTTTTCAATCACTAATCAAGCTTGATATTTTATCTTTATAATAATTATAGCAAAAAACCTTGTTTTACACAACTAACATATTAAAAATGGTAAGATCTGTACTGCCTTTTTTTTCCTGATAAATCAGGGAATCCTGTTATCTATGGGTAAAAGGGATATATAGAGATCTGTTAAAATCTTAAATCAGATATTCAGGTTCCAAAGAATGTTTCAATGTACTATTAGAAGTACATAATTAGAATGTACTAGAAGAAGAATATTAACCATATTCATTTAGATGGAATAAGACAAAATGTATCAGATTTATCCATAAGTGAGTTAATTAACCTATTCATTTCTTTAGAAAAACCTAAATCTCTAAAATGAAGTGAAAAGTGCTTCTGTAGATCAGTCAATTGTTTAATCAGAAAGTCTTTATTTTCTTCTATTTAATTTGCAGGTCAGTACATTTTAAATTGGGAAACAACAAAATATATTATAACTTTATTGTCCAAAACTCTAGCTTTTTCATAAATGCAGCCATTTTACCTTTCTGAATACAAATTTGAGGACATCATATTGATTTATTTAGATCACTCAATTCTTCAGTAATACCCACCAAATATGTTTTAGCAGGAATTTTTTGTTATAAAATGAATTTGATTCATTTTTATTGTGATCATTAAGAAAAATGGCTATTTCTTCTTTCAAATATTCTTTGAAGTACTTCTTCGGTTCAAAAAAGGCAGGATTTTTTTCAATAATATAGAAATAGCCCATGCTCTGCTCCCATTTTATCATACTGTTTTGCAAAGAACTTTCCACTTAATGGACTATAATTTTATTAAATTGGTTACTATTAAGATAACTTAGAAAATTCTATGTACATACTCATTTTTCTCAGTACAAATGATTGTCTTTGAAGCATGTCCAAATTGTCCAAATTGCATGAATTTGTGTAATCATGAAAATGTTCTATTTTGTTCTCATTGGTGCTGATGGTTGTCATTTCTGAAAGAATTCATCTTGCTCCTTCAATCCAATACTCAGCCTAACTGAAGCATCAAGGTGTTCTGGGGACGCAGAAGGCAGATTATGCCCAGTAATTCAGACTTCTCCCATAAGCGTGACCCCATCTCCCTTCACACCCTGAGCTTGGAGAAGAGCAGTATATTCCAAACCACCAGACCTACTTCTAGCTCCTTCTCCCATATCCACTTGTGGAGAGGAGGCCCATCTTCCTCATCACCAAGAGCAACAACTACTGACCCACTGCCACCAACAGGCAAATAAATACCAGATCCCTGGAGAGTGCCAGAAGCCCCCTGAATACTTTCTAGTCCTGCTTCCAGCCTAGCCCTTGGGGCTATCATCCAGAGAAGGGACTTCTGTGGGAAAAGGTCCATCGTACCCATCAACCACCAGCCAAATGCCAAACCCAAAGTGGGCAAGCCTGCCCAGAACCACACCTCCCCCCAGGCCACCGCACCCTGAAGCATGGAAAACTTCAGACCCCCAGAACTGGTTCTGAAAATAGCAGCATAAAAAAGCCCGAAGCTTGAGACAATGCTTCATCATCCCCAAGAAAGCAGAGCCCAACTTTAACACAAAGTTCAAAATCAAGAAATAGACTTGAAAAATAAGCAAACAATAACCACAAAGAATTTGAACAAAAACCAAGCTATAAACTCAGAAGACAGCATTGTGAAAATAGCTAAAAAGCAAAGTTTCAAAGAAAAATGCTAATTGTATCCAAGCCCAAGAAAAATTCCTGGAAGTGGTAGAGAAAAATTGGGAAAAGAAATGATAGCAATGCCAGAAAATTTGTAAAAATGGAATTAATAGTTTGGTTTTTTAAAAAAAGAGGCGCAAAAAATACTGGAGAAAATAACACTTTAAAAAACAGAATTGGTCTAACAAAAATTCAGTAAAAAGAACTACTTAAAAAGCAAAGTTGACCATATGGGGGAAAAAAAGGTACAAAAACTCACTGGAGAATTATTACTTACAATAATAAAATTATTAATTAAAATTAATAATAATAAACTATTAAGTGAGCAGAACCAAGAGAACAATGTGCAGTCACAGCAATACTGTTCAGAGAGTAATTGTGAATGACTAAGCCATTCTGAGTAAAATTATCATTCATATTAACTATGAAATATTTATGAAGGAAAATATTATCCACCTTCAGAGAAAGAACTGGTATATGGAAGTGTGTATAGTATATTCCACATATATATCTTTAACAATTGTCCTCTTTTCTTTTTTTTCTTTTTCTTTTTTTTTTTTTTTTTTTTGAGGCTGGGGTTAAGTGACTTGCCCAGGGTCACACAGCTAGGACGTGTTAAGTGTCTGAGATCAGATTTGAACTCAGGTCCTCCTGAATTCAGGGCTGGTGCTCTATCCACTGCGCCACCTAGCTGCCCTCTGTTCTTCTTTTCAAATGTGGGATTGGGTTGGAGGGAAAGAAGGAAACACTTTTTTAAATTGTAATATAATTGAGAAATATTTAATAAAATATATAAAAATATAATTTTAAAAAAGGTTTATTGAACTACATGAAAGCCATGATAAAAAAAAATCTAGATATAACCTATATGCCCCAGTAGTTTAGATCCAGAGGATAAAATAGAAACTGAAAGATCCACCAATTGAAAGAGGTCCCAAAATGAAAACTTCCAAGAGCATTATAGCCAAATTTCAGAGCTCTCAGGTAAAGGAAAAAATATTTCAAGCAGCCAGAAAGAAACAATTCAAAGATCAGGGAACCATAATCAGGATCACACAAGATTTAAACAGCTTCTACATTATAAGAGCAGAGGACTTGGAATATGATGTTGCAAAAGGCAAAAGATAACCTACCCAGCAAAATTGAGATTTATAATCTTTTGTGAGGCGGTTGGAGGGAAAAACAGATATGTAATGAGAGGACTTTCAAGCATTTTTGACGAAAAAAACAGAGATAAATAGAAAATCTGACATTCAAACAAAAAACTCAAAAGAAGGATAATAACGTAAACATGATCGAGAATCATAAGAACTCACCAAGGTTAAACTTTTTACATTCCTATATGGAAAGAGCTTTATCACTAATTAGAACATTTAGAAAAAGTCTATATGACTTTTCCCTCAGAAGACTGAGGATTATGGGATAATCTAAAAAAAAAAATGAAAGGGAGAGAAAAAGGGATGCACTAGGAGAAGGGGTAAGGGAGAGTTAGAAAATTTTCCTCACTTCTCTAATATATATGGAACTGAGTCAAATGGAAACAACAACAACAACAACCCAAAAACAAAAACCAGGAGTCTTTACCCAGTTGATAAATTGTCAAAGGATGTGAACAGGCAATTTTCAGAAAAAGAAATCAAGGTTATCTATAGTCATATAAAAATTGCTCTAAATCATTATTGATTGGAAAAATGAAAATTAAAACAAATCTTAGGTACCACCTCACAACTATCAGAAATGACAAATACTGGAGAGGGATGAAGGAAAATAAGACACACTAATAAATTGTTAATGGAGTTGTGAACTTGGCCAATCATTCTGGAGAATAATTTAGAACAATGCCCAAAGAATTATAAAACTGTGTATACCCTTTTGCCCAGTAATATCACTACTAAATCATTATTCCAAAGGTATCAAAGAAATTATGCAAATTATGTGCAAAATATTTATATAACAGCTATTTTTATAGTGGCAAAAAACTGTATTTTCATCAGTTGGAAAGTGACTGGACAAGTTTTAATATATGATTGTGATGGAGTACTTTTGTGTTATGATGAGGGGGTAGTTTTAGAAAAAAAACAAAAACATGGCTAGATCTATATAAACGAATGCACAGTGAAGTAGATCACAAGTAGGAATAACAAGTAGATCATTGTTCACACTAAACAATTTTGTAATGATGATCAACTGTGAAAGACTTGACTAATCTTATCAATATGATGATCTATGATAATTCCAAAGTACTCATGGTTTTTAAAAATACTACCCACTTCCAGAGAAAGAACTGATGACCTCTAAGTGCAAATCCAAGTATAATTTTCTATCTTTTTTGTCTTTCTTAGGATTCAGCTAATGTGGAAATGTGTTTTGTATGATTTCACATGTATAATTAATATTTTACTTATCTTCTTAGTAGGTGGGGAAGGTGTGAGGAGAAAAAATTTGGAACTCAGATAAAAAGAAAAGAATATTAAATAAGTAAATGCTTCATTCGTTTATTCATTCACTCATAAACACTCTTCACAAACCTTTTTCATAGTACAATCAAGCGTCATCTGTTCAGAGCTCAATATAATTCTCTCACATTATATTGTTTGCATTTTTAAGATCTTTAAATATATTTTGACTTTCTGTTGATGTGGCACTGCTATCAATAAAGATTCCCCCTAATTTCAGCAACAATGATATATCATACATATGAAATCAAATGAGCATCTTTAACTACCTCTATTATTTCATCTATTTGCAATACAAAATTGGAAGATTTTTTTCTTGAATTAGCGATCCATAAAGATCTTTAGATATAAGAAGAGTTCTCTTTCCCCCTTTCTCACTGTATTATTTTCCAGTTGCACCATTCAAAGCTGCCAGATATGATTAACCAAGCCTTGTTTTAACTATGTCAAGATTTGTAAGTATCATCAACATTTCTTCTAACAAATGAGACCTATACATTTAGCATTTCTGGAAACCACTTCATAACATGAAAAGTGCCTGATATTTTTGTTTGGTTTCTCAAAAAGTTTGTTTTTGTCTATTAAAATAATCTAATTTTCTCCAGGAAAATTATTTTGTCTTGACAACATAATCTATATGTATACTCTGAAGATGTTTCCTTATTAAGTTTCATGCTATTGGCAATTAAAATTTTTGCACAAAGCAAAAACAAACAAACAAAAAAAACCAAATAAGTATATTTATAGATGTGATTGTACTTTTCAAATTTGAGCTTTGTGTTTTGTCTCTATTATATTTGCTCATATTAATTTCAGCTGCTCCAAAGGATTTTCTTTTCTAAATGGTTGTTTATCTCTCATGATATGATATCAAAATCTGTATATCACTTATTTAACCCTTTAAATTTAGAGATAATAAAACATAAAGACAATTACACTTGTTTATTTTTTGAAAACTTCAAATTATTACCCATAACCACTCTTGAATAATTTTCATTTTTTTAAATTGCAATTTTTCAAAAGACTTATTATACTGCACTTATCCAAATGAATTAAGAAATAAAAGATATATTATGGTGCTTCTAACTTCCCTGCAAAGATTGATGTCAACTTCATGCTTCACATTCAAATACAGCAAATATTAAGACTATACAACTCATCTGTGTCATATTAACAATGACAGTGGCAGATAGTACCTATATCAAAATTCTGTAGATAATGAAAAATAATGACATAGCCAGATTGAAACCTAGCCTAAGTGTCAAGAAGGCCTACTTGCAAGTTCCATCTCTGATTGGTTGACTCTGGGTATATCACAATTTCCAAGTACTCCCAAAACTCTCTAATATAATTTGAAGATAGATAAAAGTTACTGTGGATTCTGTACATCAATAAAATGAGTTTTTAAAAATTTTGAGGGTACAATTGTGTTTATTTTCTATCTCTTCAATGACTGGTTACAAATACAAATACATTAATACAGCCTTTTTTTCCCAATAGTATATTACTTTTCCAATTATAAGTAAGGATAGCATTCATGTAAGGATGGCACCAGGGCCGAGCCTTGAAGAAACTTAGGGATTCTAGTAGGTGGCTGTAAATTCCTTAAAAAGATAATTAGCCTTGGCTGGCTAATTGCTAATTAGTAGGGAGATAGGGGCTTAAGTTCTGAGTAGAAAAACAGTTGTCACCCACTAGTACCTTGCCCACCAGTGGAAGTGAGAGTGTTGGGGAATTATATTCAGGAAAATTTGAGTAAGAATTAGGGGAAATTAGAAGCAGGAGAATGTTACCAGTGCATTTCTCACGGAACTTTTAGACTACCAAATAATGGTATATAAAAAGAGTTTTAAAGCTTGCAAAGCACAATATACACATATATCATATACATATATAATATATAGCATATGTATATTTATATATACATATATACGTGAAGCATTTTTAAAGTACCTACTATGTGTCTTGGTTACTGTGAAACACTGCCAAAAAGCTAAAAAACTTTGAAGTCCTACAATTTAGAATATTCCCTCAAGATTAATCCTTTCCCTCCCCATCCAAGTTATAACTTTAGGTAATCTTCATCTCCAGTATTTACACAGAGGATGCAAAAAGCTCTGCTTACCAAGAAAAACCCTTTACAATGGAAGGGAAGGGAAAGAGGAGAGGAGGTCAGAGAGGAAATAATATACATAGTCAATATGGGCATAGAAATCTATCTTATAATGCAGGAAAGTTAGAGAGGAAGGGGATATGAGAAGTAGGAAGGATGATAGAAGAGAAGATATATTGGGGGAAGGGATGATCAAAAAAAATTTTTGAGGAGGGTCAGATTGAAAGGAGAGAGAAAATTGAGGGATAAGAAAAATACGGTTAGCAATAGTAATTGTGTAAAAAAAATTGAAGCAAGTTTCTTTGATGAAGGCCTCCTTTCTCAAATGTCTAGGGAACTGAGTCAAATTTAAAAGAAAAAAAAAGATAAATGATCAAAAGATATGAACTATGCTCAAAGGGCTATAAAATCATGCATATCATTTGACCTAACAAGATCATTACTAGGCATGGATCCCAAAAGAGATTTTTTTTTTAAAAAGGAAAAGTACCTATATATGCAGTTTTTTACACATATTTATTGCAGTTCTTTTTTCAGATCAAAAAAATTGGAAATTGAGGGGATGTCCATCAAATGGGGAATGCTTGAATAAATTGTTGTATGTGATTATGATGGAATATTATTGTTCTATAAAAAATGAGCTGATTGCAGTGTTACTACTGGGCTTATACCCCAAAGAGATCTTAAAGGAAGGAAAGGGACCTGTATGTGCCAAAATGTTTGTGGCAGCCTTTTTTGTAGTGGCCAGAAACTGGAAACTGAGTGGATGCCCATCAATTAGAGAACGGCTGAATAACTAAGTTATAGTATATAAATGTTATAGAATATTATTGTTCCGTAAGAAATGACCAGCAGGATGGTTTCAGAGAAACCTGGAGAGACTTACATGAATTGATGCTAAATGAAATGAGCAGAACCAGGAGATCATTGTACATGGTAACAACAAGATTATATGTTGATCAATTCTGATTGACGTGGCTCTCTTCAACAATGAGATGATTCAAACCAGTTCCAGTTCTTCAGGGATCAAGAGAGCCGTTGACTCTCAGAGAGGACTGTGGGAACTAAGTGTGGAACACAACATAGCATTCTCACTCTTTCTCTTACTGTTTGCTTACATTTTTGTTTTCCATCTCAGGTTTTTTTTTTCTTTCTAGATCCGATTTTTTATGTGCAGCAAGATAACTGCATGGATATATATATGGATATATTGGATTCAACATACACTTTAACATACTTAACATGTACTGGACTACCTGCCATCTAGAAGAGAGGGATAGGGGGAAGGAGGGGAAAATTTGGAACAGGTTTTACAAAGATCAGTGTTGAAAAATTATCCATGCATATGTTTTATAAATAAAAAGATATATTTAAAAATGAGCTTATTACTCTTAGAAAAACTTGAAAAGTGCTCCATGAACTCAAGCAAAGTGACATGATAGGTATTGTATACAAAGTAATAGTGATGTTGTAGGATGATCAATTGTGAATGATTTTGCTATTTTCAATGATTCAATGACCCAAGACTACTCTGAAGGATTTAGGACGAAAAATGCTGTGTTTGAATACAGACTGAAGTATACTTTTTTAAAACATTATTTTCCTTGAAGGTTTGGGGTTTTTGTTTTTTTTTGGGGGGGAGGGGTAGGGAATCTGTTTTCTTTTGCAACATGACTTTTATGTAAATGTTTTGCATAACTTCACATGTGCCTTTTCAGTGGGGGAGAAGAGGAGAGCAAATCTGAAACTCAACGTTTTAAAAACAAATATAAAAAATTATTTTACACGTAACTGAGGAAAATAAAAATATTAAATGAAGCACACAGAGACAAAAATAAAAGCTCTGCCTAAGATGGCTTGAGAATGATTTCTTTTAAGTTTATGCTGGGGTTTTTTTTTTTAATTCATTTGTTCTTTTTGGGACTCATTTCTCTTCCCAAGTCCTATCCACTGCATCTTACCTCCTTTGGTTCACAGTCATCCCTCAGTGCAGGACGCAACTTTCTCAGAACTATAGTAATGTGAACATAAAGTATCTTCTAGGTTACATAGAGGGATGGGCTGGAACCATCTCCCAATTAGTTAGGCAAGCCAATGATTAAATTTTCAGGGTGAACAAATCAGTGCTAGATTTTAGAAAATAATAAAGAAAATGTTAATAATGCAAATTAAACTTAAAAGTGCCTTATGGACGTTCTACCTCCTACCACTCATCACCCACTACCCACCTTTCCCAGACAGTGGGATTTAGTTATAAGAACTAAAAACTGTTTTGCAAAAATTGTTACATCATCAAGAGTCTGTCTTCTCTACTTCAAGGATTTGGGTGTTTATAAGTTATATGCCCTTCAGGTTAAGCTTTAGGAGGAATTTATAGACAGACCTTTCCCCAGGAACTAAAAGAATAAGTTACCTTGAGGCCAGGGTGACCCCTACTGGCTGCAGGTGATTCTAACATTCCAAAGGTGAAATTAAAAATGAAATAAAAAGTTGCTATCTTGAGCTTAAAAAAAATCCTCTTTACACTGTCCCCCGTTTTTCCCTTCCCCTCCGGTGTCCCCTCTTCCCAGTAATTATCATGATAGCCTTTAAAATTTTAGACTAGAGAATTTGGAAGAGGTATAGAGAAGTAGTGATTTGTTTTTTCCTATCAATATAGCAAAAAAAATTTTTTTAAATGATTAGTGAGTGTATTCAAAATTATTAGCGCAAATGTTTAACTCTTCCAAGAAAAGGTTGTAACAAGCCACAAAGGGTCCTTCTTAACTGTGGTTTGTTGTGCTACCTGGATCCATTCCAAGCAACTACTTAAGAGGATTAGAGCCTTGTTTCTTTCCTTGCCCCTTCCACTCCCCTCCACTCTGCCCCCACCTCCACCAACCTTCCCCCTAACCCATCTTCTGCAAGGCTGCGTGGCCGGGCTAGCTCAGCTGGGGTCTGGCTGCCCAACTCTAAAGCAGCCTTGAGCCCTTCCCCAATCAGTCTTACCTGAGGCATGAGAAATAGAAACTCTGGGTTGAATAAATAAATTTATTATGCCTCCAGCAGCTGAAAGGATTACATGGAGTTTCTCTCTGCACCCACACACTTAGGATATATTTCCAAAGAACACTGCATCAATCAAATATCGTTAAATTCCAGAGCAAGCATTTGGGACATGGAAAAATGCTTAAAGAACTGGTACAGACTTGACTGTGAGGCCAAATTGTTGGGAATATTTCTCAGGGAATCATGAGAGCCTTCAGCTCCACCTTTTTGCCCATGCCCAGCCAGACATACTACCGTCAGGTAAGATATGAATCTCTCTCTTGGTATGTTAGACTCTGGTTCAGGATTACAAACTAAAGAGATCATAGTCTTGGGAAATCTTGGGCACAGCAATTAATGCAGTGAAAAAAATCATTTTTTGCTTTAGGGGGAAAGAGTTGTCTTTGTCCTTTTCTTATTCTAGGAAATATTTTTCTTGGAAAATGCACCCAATCCAAATTTTTGTCCTGGTATTAACCAAGAAGAAGAGGCTAAATGATTCCCAATCTTGTAATAGTTAAGTAAAAGGTGCCAAGGGGACTCAATCCATCAATCTATGAATCACTTATGAAAGATTCTGGCAGTGGTCCTCTGCGGATTTGGAATTACATCTGAGCTCAGCTCAGAAGCTGCTTCATTTTTTCCATACTTACTGTTAGCAAAGAGGCAGATGGATTGAGCCAGCGCCTCAGGGAGATGTTGATGGAGGGACTGAGTGGTTAACAATATAGTTGTGAGGGCCACTTTCTTAACAGTCCCATATGTGGCTCCCCAACCAGCCCCTAACAAAATTTACTTATTTATTTTTGCTGAAGCAATTGGGGTTGTGACTTGTTCAGGATCACATAGTTAGAAGTGGTCAGATTTGAACTCAGACCCTCTTGACTTCAGAGCTGGTGCAACAACATTTATTTTTAACACCTTCTTGTTCTTCTACAATCGAGTTCCTTCCCTGAAAACAGTGAATCAGTCCTTTGGGACACTGAATCATCCCATCTAGGTTAACCTTTCCCACAAAGCTTCCAAAAATCATTTCTTCCTTCTATTCTTATCCCCTAAAATGTTCATCTCAAACATTAACCAAAAAAAAAAAAGAATTTGCTAAATTACACAATTCATTTTCAGTGTCAGAACCATAAACGAATAAGTAGACTGTAATGGAGCATCTAGCTTTAAGAGAGCTCTAGTATTAATAACTAGAAAGTTGAGTCTTAGACACTTTAGATTACTCACCACTAGTGAGCAACAAAGCCAGAAATAGAATCCTGATTTCCAACCACCTCCAAAGTCGGAGTTCTTTGCGATCTGAAAGGTGGTCCTTTTTCCTCAAACACAGGCTTGGGGAAAGGCGGCCCCTACCCTCAAGGGAGACAGGACATAAATATGCAGAGAGGACGTGTTGGAATGACACTTTCCATAGATTTGCATAAAAAGGGTCAATAATTCATTACTTCATGCATCCTGCTGTAACTGTGGGATGATGAGGATATTCTAATACAAGCAGGGGCGAGCTGGAACAACTCTCGCTTTCCACCAGAACTTTCTCCCAAATGCTGAATTTTCTGTATGGACACTTATATCTCAGAAAAAAGGCAAACCTCCCAAATCAAGGTTTTATTTATTATTTAGTTGATTGTCTAGAATTAAAAACGTTATGGATAGAATGTTTTTTAATTTAATGAATTGTTAATAATCAGATTTATGTTAAAAGTGTATTCTATACCCATTCCCCCCCTCCCGCCCACCAACCTGTTAAACCTTACTGGTTCTCTCCTAAAGTATTATTCCTCTTCACGTAGCATCGTTTACAAGAATATAATTTATGGAAATTCTGAAGAATTTCAGGTAATATAAATGGTATTTCTCAGCCAGATGTCTCTCCTCCTTCCACCCCTCTCCCTCAGGGAAGCTCTCTGGCAACCTGGGTGTTTAGTTTCTTAGAGGATTTATCAGGCACACGGGAAGATTTTCCACTTTTTCAGGGGGAACCTTTTCTAAATAAAGCTCCCACTTCCAAGAAATCTAAAGGAAATACATTAAGTCAAGGAATTAAGGAAATAATGTTTGTTCATTGGGGAGGGGGTGTTAAAATGAACCAGAAAGTTCTGAAAAGGCGATGCTGTGGAGAATGAATGCAGAAGTTCAGCACAGGGGGGATGGAATAAGTTAGCGCAGGAGGAAAGTCCGGTCTATTTATTTATTTATTTCAGGAAATGGAGCACGTGACTAATGACATCCAATGAGTGACCATCCCGACAATAGTAATCCAGGAGTGGGGGATGGGACTCAGGGGGGCCAAGTCCAGCCCACCGGCATTTTTATTAAATTGGAAGCTTCTTGAGAGTAGGTATCTCCAGCGCTCAGCATTTAATAAATGCTCGTTGACTGACGTTGATGCATTTACTACGTGCCAGGCCCAGTGCCACGCGCTGTGGATACAAAGGCTCGGGCAATAGCAGAGAGCTGCGTCACGCGGCAAAAACCTAATTTAGTCTGGATGTGTGACGTCAACGTCAAAAATGGGACTACGGGGAAGGGAGAAGTCTGAATTGTATCTGAAAGAGATAGTGGCGAACTGGACGCAATTCATCCTCCCCCGCAAAGGAAAGTAGAGCTGGGGCTCTAAAAGGATTATTTGTTTACCAAAGGCCGCTCTTTTCCTATTATACCAAATTGCCCTGGCTATTTCCCTACTACCTTCTTGTTTTCTCCCCCCCCTTTTTTTTTAAGACTTGGTATCTTCTAAATTGCGGAACCCGGAAGAACGGAAACCGGCCGCCTGAGGGTAGTAGGGGCGGGAGTTGTTGCCTCGGATACCGGAAGTGAGGTCAGCGCGCTCTACTATTGAGCGGGAGATTCGGAGTAGGTTAGCGGCTGTTAAGCGGAAGTGCCCCTCAGGAAACCTGGGGACTCCTGGATTCGAGCAGGAACTGTGCTTTTGAGTGTCCCGCTTCACAACGGCTCCTTAGGTCCAGTGGTTCGGGAGCTCGGTAATGGGGGACGGCTCGGGGCGTAGGGCTGAGGTGGGGTCTCCGGCCCCTAGTATTTGGCGCTTCTAGTGCTGCCCGCAAGAAGGCTGGGAGGGGGTTGGTTCATCCTGGCCCTGCCGCTTGAAGGAATTTTGTCCAGTTCGCCGAGTTTGCGGCCGTCCACCCCGCCCCCAGGCTATAAACTCCCTTAAGTCCGGAGCTGCTCACCGTGCTGTCATCCTCGTCCTCCCTCCCTTGTCCTGTGCACGGTCTGCACCCAGATGCTCCAGAAATGTTTACAGTGAGAAATCTCAGACAGAAGCTAGCGCTTCAAGAAACAGCGCCCCCTCCCTTTTAGTGAAGAGATGAAAAGAACTCTGAGTCATCCAGTCCGAGCTTTTCGTCTTACCGAGGAGGAAACAGAATCAGATAAGTGAGCGGCCCACGCTGGTCGGGTCTCTCAGTGGCAGGAAGAGCTGGACCTGGAGCCCAGCGCTGGGTATTCCCACAGCGCCCAGTGCTCCCTAACCCCGCGCGCCAGCTCTGCTTTCCCTTCACAGACACAATTTGTGAGGTCCTCCCTGTTCCTCTTCAGAGGTGATCTTTGTCTTTTAACAAATGTTTTAAAGATATGTCAAAACTGCTGTCCCTAGAAAAAAGTTAGACTTTAGGATGAAATAATGAATTTGTAAATCCCCACTTCACATTCACACTTAATGGCAGCTCAGTAATAATAATTGCTAGCATTTTATGGTTCTTTAAGGTTTGCAAAGTACTTTACAAATATTTCATCTTCTCATAGCATCCTTGAGAGGTGAGTATTCTTATCCCCATTTTATAGATGAAAAAACTGAGGCAAATAGTGAGATTGAATCAAGACCACAAAGCTAGTAAGTATCTACAGCTGGATTTGAACGTAGGTTTTTCCTGATTTCAGGTCCAGCACAGCCTCCATTGTGTTATTGTGAAATTGATCATTCATTTTTAGCAGTTCTTTATGCTAAATAATAGCCATGAAAGTCACTTTGAGGACAGTAGAGATCCTGAGAAAGGGAAGTTATTGGGGAAATCTAAAGACTTTTCAATGGACTAAAAATTAGAATCCTTTGTTTTTCTGGAGGAAAGAGAAATACAGTAACCTGCCAACATCTTTCAGCTGTAGGATTCTTTGAAAATCAAGCCCTCATGTAATGCACTTTTTCTACAGTTCCATGAGATGAGCTACAATGGACCAAAAAATTCTCTCTCTAGCAACAGAAAAAACAGCAGAGAAACTGCAAGAATTTCTACAATGCCTGAAAGATGATGAGGCGAGTATGAAGATTTCAGTTGCTATTTATTATTGCTGAGGAAAATCCTACTAAAAGTTTCTAATACTAAAATACTATATTATGTAAATGCAAAATGACAGTGAAAAGACAACTAATCTTTGATCATCAAATTTTGGTTTTCCTGAAATATGAGAAGAGAGGACAGGAATGTAAGTAATTTATATGTGAATGAAAAGTTCTTTGTTCTATTATGTCATCAATGTGAATGTTTGCTGCAGTGGTACCTTTTCCTCTTTAATCTCCTGTTCATGAACCCTTCTCTGGGGGGCCCCTCAGTAGACTAAGGGGCTTCCTCTGGACTTTCAGAGTGAGCAGCATGGCACCTGCATAGCACAATTAGCCACCTACTTCGGATCCCTTCCCCTTGCTTCCTGAGTGGGCTACCTCTTCCCACCTAATAGATTTCTTGGATAAAGTCTTTTATGCCATTTCTTGGCTTGTTTTATTTGTAACAAGACTATTGAGTTTGATATGATTCAGTTCTTCCAATACTGTCCACGATTGTTCATCAGCCAGGCTTACATTCTGAGTATTAACAATTAAGATAGTGTGTAGAGATAGTTTGAAAACTCATTCTTAGCACCTTCTCTCTCATTCTGCCCCTATTGCAGTTATGGTTGAGTGTATGGTGAATGAGAATAAGAGTTCTTCATGTATTATTGCTACAATAATTGAAAGTGGCATAAGTCTATCCTATTTACTACATTATGGCAGCACTAATTGAACATAAGACTTCACTCTTAATTAGTTTAAACATGTTAAACTAATTTTGTAGTTATTTGCATACTCATTTGTATCATACTACTTGTTTGCAAGGATTATGATTATTTTGTTTTCAAAAATAAAATTAAAAAGTTGAATTAACTTTTATTAAATTGCATTACTGCCCTACTTTAAAAAAAAAAATTGACTTGTGGTTCTTGTTGTCAATTAGAGATCTGTTCCTAAGAAGGTACATCTTTTTTTTTTTTTTTAATCATTTTTACTAGACAATGATGTTTCTTACTATTAACTAAAATTTGAAACCATTCTTTCTATGGTTACAGCTGACTGGTCTCCTTCAGAAACATGCAGTAAAAGGAAAATCACCTGGAGCTCTTCTGAAAGGCATCTTCAAGGGTAATAATGAGGATGATGTGATTGTTAATAGTGCTCTGTCCTAAAAGTGGCTTAAAGAATTGCCTTATTTCTCTGGCTAATTATTAGTCATTGAATTTGTTCACTATGAGGATATATAAAACTTTACTGTTTCTTTAACAGCTTGTCTTTCTGTTTCCACTCTCCTAAATGTTCACACCAAAAGGGCATTTTGTTTAGTCAGTTATGGTTTTGTAAAATCAACTAGGACACAGAACAAAATGAAAGGACAGTTGGGGTTTGTTGTTATTATTGTTGTTGGTTTAAAAGGAATTTTATTGAATAAGATTTAAATGGTGATGTTTTATTGGTGATTAGAAGAAGCTTTTTACCTACCATTCCCCTTGATTTGGTGTCTTTAAAAGTGTGTTTAAAGCAATAGCTGTAATTGCTACCTGATCTATATCTAATTCGAGGTTAAGGAGCCCTGTTGTTTAATAAAGTACTTTATCCAGTTCTTTTCTTAAAAGCAGGTAGAGCTCTTATTTCTATTTCTTGAACAAGTTCCAGTTCCACAATGGCAGAAGTCTCTCTCACACTCTTAGAGGTGGGCATATGTACTGGAAAATGGCACATTGATATGAGATAGAACAGTGAAAGTGAAAAATGGTTTGGGGCTTTTGACAAGTAATTATTTAGTTTTCTTTTTTTTTCTGTCAGTAAAACCATTTTTACTGCAGGGCAGCAGTCTCCCACCTTTCATGAGACAAATTTAAAAAATTTTTAAATTGTTTGAATCTACATTTATGGAAACTTGAACTGTCCTTGATTACTTCTTTTATCAATGTTTATCCCATGCTAAATCTCACCTAAGAGTGCTCTTATTGTTTGACATCTGTCTGCTTACTCATGTATTTCTAAGGAAACCACGTGATCATGCTGACTAAGCCCTTTATAGATTTGTGTTTTGTGTGCCCATTGGCCCCTCATTACTGCAGAGCAAAAAGTTTACTTTTCCTTAATATTCTTTTTATTATACTATCTACAGGACTTGTTTCAAACATTTCTTTTTTTCCTTAAGCCTATAAAAGATCTTTTTGTCTCCTTCCTTAGTTGCAAATCTTAAAAAAAATACTTTACTGAGAAATCAGAGGCTATTTTCTATGAACTTTCTCCCCTACATCTTAAAATCCCATAACAACCTTCCTGCTCCTCCCTTTCCCTCCCCCATTCTCTCCTCTGTTGTAATGAAAGAATGGCCCTTCTCTCAAAAGCTAACTAAATACTTACATCTTAGATCTCATCTCATTTATTGGAGCAGATTGCCTATGCAACTATTTTATTCATCATCTTTATCTTAAATTTCTTTCTCTGGCTCCCTTCCTGCTCTTTCATACTTGGATCTCTCTCATCTCTTTATATACAAACAAAAAACTTGACTCCTTTGGTTATCATCCTAAATACCTCCCTTTCACAGCCAGACTTTTAGAAAAAATTATCTGTTTGTTATCCTCACTTCCTAGCCCCTTGAAGACTGGTTTCTGATCCCATCTCTTAATTGAAACTAATCTCTCCACTTCCAGCGAAGATGGTGGAGAGGACACACACATCAATTTAAGCTTTCTCTTGCTCTCAGAATACTTTATTTCATGACAAGGCCTCGGAATTAGTACTTGACTGAAAAAAAACACAAATAATTACCAACAGAAGATATCCTTGAAAGTCAGCAGAAAAGGTCTGTTTTTGCTCATGAGTGGGGACATTTAAATTGGGCACAGACTGTAGGCAGGCAGTGAGAATATGGAAGGCAGATCACACTGAGCAGACCTGAGTGGGGTGGGATGTGATCTCACTCAGTTCTGCAGGGAGAACTTTACTACAATGTGGCTACTTTGCCCTGGCAGCAAGCCAATAGATCAGCAGAGAAGCTGTAAACACAGGGGGTAAAGACTATAACCCTGAAATGCTAGGGTCTCTCAGGACTTGGCCAGACCCACCCAGAGTGACTCAATATGCTATCAGAGTGCAGACGCAGTGCAGCCATTGCTATCCTGCTAGTGCCACACTGCTGCCCCCTGCAGTCTGTAGAAAATGCTCAGTGATACCATTTAGCCTTCACCAAAAAAGCAGATTGCATTTGTTTTGTTGTTGTTGTTGTTAGTTTATTTGTTTTCTTTGATTCTTCTTTGAAAAAATGAACAAAAAATTAAAACGGGCTCTAACTATTGATAGCTTCTAAATGGTTAGAGAGTAGACTTTAAATCCTGAAGAGACTAAAAACAGACTGTCTCCAGATGAATCCCTAAAGGGGGATATGATTTGGTCGTCAACACACAAGACTTTCATAGAAGAAATTAAAAAGACTCTCACAAGAGAGCTAGAATAAAAATGGGAAAAGGAAAGGGAGGTCTGGATAAGTTATCCCACTCATTTAAAGATTGAGTGGATAAAGAAAGAAATCCTTGAAAAACAGAATTAGTGAATTGGAAAAAGAAAATAGCTCTCTAAAAAATAAAATTGGCCAAATGGAAAAAAAAAAAATTCCATAAAACAAAACAACTCACTTAAGAACTCAATTGAACAATTAGAAAAAGATATTTAAAAAGTGAGTGAAGAAAATAATTCATTAAAAATCAGATTTGAACAAATGGAATTGAATAACTTGAGGAGACACCAAGAATTAGTCAAGCAAAACCAAAAAAATGAAATAATGAAAAAAAAATGTCAAATACCCTCTTGGGAAAACAGTAGACCTGGAAAATAGATCTAGGAGAGATAATATGAAAATTATTGGACTTCCTGAAAAATATGATGAAAAAAAGAGCCTGGATACTATTTTCCAGGAAATTATCAAAGAGAACTGCCCAGACATATAGAAAAAATAGACATAGAAAGAATTCATTGATCACTTACTGAAAGGAACCCTAAAATCAAAACTCCAATAAATATTGTGGCTAAATTCCAGAACTATCAGACTAAGGAAAAAATACTACAAGCTGCTAGAAAAAAAATCAATTCAAATATAGAGGAACCACAATAAGGAGTCCTCAGGATCTAGCAGCATCCACATTAAAGGATCGGAGGGCCTGGAATCTGATATTCCGAAAGGCTACGGAACTTGGTATGCAGCCAAAAATAATTTACCTAACCAAAATGAGCACTTTTTTCCAAGGGAAGAAGGTGGACATTCAGTGAAATAGGTGAATTTCATTTATTTCTGATGAAAAAACCAGAACTAAACAAAAAGTTTGATCTCCAAATATAGGACTCAAGAGAAACTTAAGAAGGTAAAAAGAAATCTTGGGAATTATATTTCTGTTATAAAGACATATAAAGAACACATGTATACTTCGTTCTAGAAACTAAAGGTGGAAAGGAAATTGTACCAGAAAAAGGATAAAGTGGAGGTACTGCAGCTCACAAAGAGGCAAAGAAACCTATTATATCTGAGAAAAAGAATGGAGGGGGATGAACATAGTGTGTATCTTACTCTCATCATAATTGGCTTAAAAAAAAATATTAGGCATTCGATTTATGGTGAAACTTCTCCCACCTCATTGAAAAGTGGGAGGGGAAAAGTGAAAAGGGAAGGAGTAAGCTAAGTGGAGGGGAATACAGAAATTATGAGGAAAAGGGGGGTAAGATAGGGGGAAGAACTCTAAGGTAGGGGTAGGGATACTAAAAAGGGAGGGCTATGAGAAGCAAGTGGTGTTCCCAAGTTTAATACTGGGGAAGAGGGTAAGGAGGAAGGAAAGGAGAAAAGCATAAACAGGGGTTAATGCCTGTTAACCAAACATAAATGTGAATGGGGTAAACTCCCCCATAAAGAGGAAGCGGTTAGCAGATTGGATTAAAAGCCAGAGTCCTACAATATGTTGCTTACAGGAAACACACTTGAAGCAGGGAGATACATACAGAGTAAAGGTAAAAGGTTGGGACAGAATCTATTATGCTTCAGATGAAGTCAAAAAAGCGGGGTAGCCATCCTGATCTCAGATCAAGCAAAAATTGATCTAATTAAAAGAACTAAGGAAGGGCACTATATCTCACTAAAGGGAAGCAATATCAATACTAAACATATATGCACCAAGTGGTATAGCATCTAAATTCTTAAAAGAGAAATTAAGAGAGCTGCAAGAAGAAATAGACAGCAAAACTTAATAATGGGAGATCTCAACCTTGCATTCTCAGAATTAGATAAATCAAACCACAAAATAAGAAAGAAGTCAAAGAGGTAAATAGAATACTTGAAAAATTAGATATGATAGATCTTTGGAGAAAACTAAATGGACAGAGTACATTTTCTTCTCAGCTATAGAAAACCTATGCAAAAATTGACCATATATTAGGACATAAAAACCTCAAATTCAAATGCAGTAAGGCAGAAATAGTCAATGCATCCTTTTCAGATCACAATGCAATGAAAATTACATTCAATAAAAAGCCAGGGGAAATAGACCAAAAAAAAAAAAAAAAAATTGGAAACTAAATAATTTCATCCTAAAGAATGATTGGGTGAAACAGCAAATCATAGACATAATTAATAACTTCACCCAAGAAAATGACAATAATGAGATGTCATACCAAAATGTGTGGGATACAGCCAAAGTGGTAATAAGGGGAAATTTTATATCTAGAGGGGGCCTATTTGCATAAAATAGAAAAAAGAGAAGATCGATTAATTGGGCTTGCAACTAAAAAAGCTAAAAAAGGAACAAATTAATCCCCTTTCCTAGTCAAACGCTAAGCTTGAAATTCTAAAAATAAAAGGAGAGATTAATAAAATTGAAAGTTAAAAAAAGCTATTGAATTAATAAAACTAAAAGTTCTATGAAAACAACAACAAAATAGATAAACCCTTAGTAAGTCTGATTAAAAAAATGAAAGAGGAAAATCAAATTGTTAGTCTTAAAAATGAAAAGGGAGAACTCGCTACTAATGAAGAGGAAATTAGAGCAATAATTAGGAATAATTTTGCCCAACTTTATGCCAATAAATTCAATAAATTAAATGGAAGAATACCTTCAAAAATATAGTTTGCCCAGATTAACAGAGGAAGAAGTAAATTGACTAAGCAGTCCCATCTTTAAAAAAGAAATAGAACAGGCTATCAATTTCCTAAGAAAAAATCCCCAGGACCAGATCTATTTGCATGTGAATTCTACCAAACATTTAAAGAACAATTAGCTCTAATGCTATATAAACTATTTGAAAAAATAGGGATTGAAGGAGTCGTACCAAATTTCTTTTATGACACAGACATGGTACTGATACCTAAACCAGGTAGGTTAAAAACAGAAAGAAAATTATAGACCAATCTCCCTAATGAATATTGATCTAAAATCTTAAAATAAAATATTAGCAAAAAGGTTACAGAAAATCATCCCCAGGATAATACACTATGACCAAGTAGGATTTATGCCAGGAATACAGGGCTGGTTTAATATTAGGAAAACTATTAGCATAATTGACTATATCAATAACCAAATTAACAAAAAACCATGTGATCATCTTAATAGATGCAGAAATTTGATAAAATTTGATTAAAGCATTTGATTGGGCATTTGATAAAATCCAACATCCATTCCTAATAAAAACACTTGAGAGTATAGGAATAAATGGACTATTCCTTAAGATAATCAGGAGCAATATATTTAAAACCATCAGTAAGCATCATCTGTAATGGGAATAAACTGGAACCTTTCTCAGTAAGATCAGGAGTGAAACAAGGTTGCCCATTATCACCATTATTATTCGATGTTGTATTAAAAATGCTAGACTTGCCAGTAAGAGTTGAGAAAAGAGGTTAAAGTAATTAGAGTAGGTAACGAGGAAACCAAATTATCACACTCTGCAGATGATATGATGGTATACATAGAGAACCCCAGAGATTCTACTAAAAAACTATTCGAAATAATCTACAACTTTAGCAAAGTTGCAGGATACAAAATAAATCCACATAAATCCTCAGCATTTTTATACATCACCAACAAAATCCAACAGCAAGAGATACAAAAAGAAATTCCATTCAAAATAACTGTCAATAGTATAAAATATTTGGGAATCGCTATCTACCAAAGGAAAGTTAGGAATTATATGAGCAAAATTACAAAACACTTTCCACATAAATAAAGTCAGATTTAAATAATTGGAAAAATATTAACTGCTCTTGGATAGGCCAAGTGATTATAAGATGACAATACTCCCTAAATTTATTTATTTAGTGTTATATCAATCACTCCCAAGAAACTATTTTAATGACCTAGAAAAAATAACAAAATTCATATGAAAGAACAAAAGGTCAAGAATTTCAAGGAAACTTAACGAAAAGAAAAAATCAAATGAAGGTGGCCTAGCTGTACCTGATCTAAAACTGTATTATAAAGCAGCAGTCACCAAAACCATTTGGTATTGGCTAAGAAATAGATTAGTTAATCAGTGAAATAGGTTAGGTTCACAAGACAAAATAGTCAATAACTATAGTAATCTAGTGTTTGACAAACCCAAAGATCCCAACTTTTGGGATAATAATTCACTATTTGACAAAAACTTCTGGGAAAACTGGAAATTAGTATGGCAGAAATTAGGCATGGGTTCAGCCACTTAACGTACACCAAAAGAAGATCAAAATGGGTCCATAATTTAGGCATAACGAACGAAATTATAAATAAATTAGAGGCACATAGGACTTGTAGAGGAGGAAGGAATTTGTGACCAAAGAAGATCTAGTGATCATTATTGATCACAAAATAGAAAATTTTGATTATATAAAATTAAAAAGCTTTTGTACAAACAAAACTAAGGCAAACAAGATTAGAAGGGAAGCAACAACTAGGTAAACATTTTTATACTTAAAGGTTCTGATAAAGGCCTCATTTCCATAATATATAGGGAATTGACTCTAATTTATAAGAAATCAAGCCATTCTCCAGTTGATAAATGGTCAAAGGATATGAACAGACAATTTTCAGATGATGAAATTGAAACTCATATGAAAGGGTACTCCAAATCACTATTAATCAGAGACATGCAAATTAAGACAACTCTGAGATACCATTACACACTTGTCAGATTGGCTAAGATGACAGGAAAAAATAATGATGAATATTGGAAGGGATGTGGGAAAACTGGACACTGGTGCGTTGTTGGTGGAGTTGTGAATGAATTCAACCATTCTGGAGAGCAATCTGGAATTATGTCCAAAAAGTTACCAAACTCTGCATACCCTTTGATCCAGCAGTGTTTCTACTGGGCTTATATCCCAAAGAGATACTAAAGAAGGAAAAGGGACCTATATGTGCCAAAATGTTTGTGGCAGCCCTTTTTGTAGTGGCAAGAAACTGGAAACTGAGTGGATGCCCATCAATTGGAGAATGGTTGGGTAAATTGTGATATATGAATGGTATGGAATATTATTGTTCTGTAAGTAATGACTAGCAGGATGAATACAGAGAGGCTTGGAGAGACTTACATGAACTGATGCTGAGTGAAATGAGCAGAACCAGGAGATCATTATACACTTCAACAACAATACTGTATGAGGGTGAATTCTGATGGAAGTAGATATCTTCGACAAAGAGAAGATCTAATTCATTTCCAATTGATCAATGATGGATAGAATCAGCTACACCCAGAGAAGGAACACTGGGAAATGAGTGTGAACTGTTTACATTTTTGTTTTTCTTCCCAGGTTATTTTTACCTTCTGAATGTAATTCTTGTGCAACAAGAGAACTGTACAGTTCTGCACACACATATCCTATCTAGGATATACTATAACATATTTAACATGTATAAGACTGCCTGCCATCTAGGGGAAAAGGTGGATGAAGGGAAGGGAAAAGTCAGAACAGAAGTGAGTGCAAGGGATAATGTAAAAAATTACCCATGAATATGTTCTGTCAATAAAAAGTTATAATTAAAAAAAAAGAAGAAAGGGAAAGAAAAAAAAACTAATCTCTCCAACATTGCTACTGATTTCTTAATAGCCAGAGCTAGTGGTCTTTTCTCAGATCTTGTTTTCCTTGAGCTCTACAATATTTGACTTTATAGATTACATTGTTTTCCTGGATATTCTCTCCTTTGAGTTTTCATGACATTTTCCTCCTACCCATCTGATTACTTCTATAATTCCTTTTCTGGCTTTTCCATATTATGCCTCCTAGTTAAGAGTATAGTCCAGGATTCTTTCCTGGACTAGGTCTATTTGTACATACTCCTTATCAGCTATCTTGTTGGCTCCAGTGGGTTTATTTATAATCTTTGGGTATGTCATTCCCAAAACTATATTCAGTCTTTCTCCTGAGATTCTGAATAGCTAGTTGCTTATTGGATATTTCCCACTGGTTGTCCTATGATAAGTCACACTCATGATTAAAACAATTCCTCTTTTTCCCCCATATCCTCCTCTTCCTTTTTTTTTTTTTTTTAATTTAGCATTTTATTTTCCCCAGTTACATGTAAAAACAATATTTTTAAACATTTGTCTTTAAAATGTTGAATTCCAGATTCTTTCCTTTCATCCCTCCCTATACCCCCTCAATGAGAAGGCCAACAATTTGATATAGGTTATACAAGTGAAGTCATGGAAATCATTTCCACAAAACCTTTATTGTGGAAGCAAGGTTAGGTCCCCTTCTAATTCTCCCCCCCCCCCAAAAAAAAAAAAAGAAAAAGAAAAAAATTTTAATGTAGAAGCTATTAGATTGTGTTTTATCCTAACTAGTTTCTGTCTGCTTGCAATATTTTATCCTTGACCTGGGAGCCTTGGAATTTGACAATAATGTTCCTGGGGTTTTAATTTTGGGATCTTTTTTAAGAGAGATCAGTGACTTCTTTTGATTTGTTTTACTCTGTGATTTTAGAATATCAGGGCAGTTTTCCTTGATAATTTCTTGAAAGATGCTGTCCAAGCTTTTTTTTTTTTTTTTTTTTTTTTCATCATGGTTTTCAGGTAGTTCAATAATTTAAAATTATCTCTCCTGAATCTGTTTTCCAGATCACTTGTTTAGATAGTTCACATTGTTTTTCCACTTTTTTTTTTTTTTTTTTTAATTCTTTTGGTAAGTCATTAGCTTCCATTTGCTCATTTCTGATTTTGAAGGCATTATTTTCTTGAGCTTTTGTACCTTTTTATTCATTTGGTCAATTTTGCTTAAAAGTATTCTCTTCCTCATTGGATTTTTGTACTTCCTTTACTATTTGATTTAGTGTGTTTTTTGAGGAATTATTTTCTTCAGTATTTTTTTGTCTCCTTTTGCCAAGTTGTTGACTTGTTTTCTTGTATTACTCTCATTTCTCTTCTCAATTTTTCCTCTACTTTTACTTGATTTTCAAAATCTTTTTTGAGCTCTTTCACGCCTGAGACCAATCCATATTTTTCTTGGAGGTTTTGATTTTATCTTCTGAGTATGTCTTCATCTTCCTTATTGCCATAGTAACTTTGTATGGTCAGAAGCTATTGCTTCTTTTTTTTTTTTTTATTTAGCATTTTATTTTTTCCCCAGTTAAACATGTGAAGAAAAATTTTACTATTCATATTTACAAAATCCATCCCCTCTTCCAAAGATGGTGAACAATGTGATATTGTTTATACATATGTTATCATGTAAAACATTGTCACATTAGTCACAGTTGTGAAGGAAGAAACAGATCAAAAGGGGGAAAAAAACCATGAGAGAATAAAGTAACTGGGGGAAAAATGTTTCAATCTATCTTCAGAGTCCATCAGTTTTTTAATCTGGATATTGATAACATTTTTTCCTCATGAGTCCTTTGTACTTATATAAGATCATTGCATTGCTGAAAAGAGTTTTTCAACCCCTATGTGTACATGACTGACAATATAGTGTATTTTGAAGAGGTCTTACATTAGTTATCCTGACAATTGCTGCTGTTATAATAATAAGTGAGAAATATCCTCTCAAAGACTCTTTTTGTTTTCTTTGCAGTATCTAGTTAAACATTGAAAAAAAAATTTTCTGTGCCTTTGTTATAGCAAACAAGTAATTTAATAAATCAAATACTATGAATTTGCCTTTTGGCCACAACTCTTAGGTTCTATTGTGATTAGTTTTAGAGAGATGCATGATTAATCTTTTGTCTTTCTCAATCTGTCTGTTTTCTCTGTGTTCTGTTATAATAGTAATAATAGCATTTCTTCTTTTCTGCTTTGTTTTTTCATTTCTTCTTCTAAAACAATTAGGTTCTCCATGTTCTGAGGAGGCTGGATCCCTTAGGAGACTCAAGGTATACAAATATTGTATCCAGTTGGTGGAATCAGGAGATCTGCATAGAGAAGTAGCATCTGAGATCACAGGGCTACTGATGCTTGAGGTAAAATGAAAGTTTAAGGATTCCTTGGGATGACTTTCCTGGATTTGCAGTTTGTAAAAAGAAGAATTAGGGAAATTTCATGGTATTAAGCTCAGTGCAGTGGCATCTTTTATTTCAAGCAGCAATTTTAAAAGTCTTGCTTTTGAACCATACAACATCTAATTAATTACACTGGATTTCATGCTTATGAAAACTTGACATGTTTGTGGTTCAAGAAATAGGGTAATTAGCAGGGTCTGTTATACCCCTTATATGTCCAGTTCTAGTTTTTAGAACAATTCTTTTTCAGGTCTGTACCTTTTGGGGATAATTGATCTCTAGGCAATACTTCTGTTAATTCAACAAAAAGTTGAATTAAATGCATCATCTTCTGGCCCTTACTTGATTTCTTTGATCTTTGAACTTTTAGGCTCACAGTTTGCCTGGCTCCTCCTTGGTTGAGTTAGCCAATGGATTTGTTGATGTTGTCAGGGAAGGCAGCTTGGTGAATGGGAAATCTCTGGAGTTACTACCCATTATCCTTACTGCCCTAGCTACCAAAAAGGAAAACCTGGCTTATGGAAAAGGTAATTTCTTTCCACTTTTCAGAAGTTCAATAAAAATTTGAAAGCCTACTGTGTACAAAGCATTGTGTTAGGTGCTAAGGAAAATAGGAAGTTTAGGTGAGCACTGAAGGAGCTTTCAGTCTTATCGGGAAGTAAAACATAAATACAAACAACTTTAATATAGAATATTGAAGAATCAGTGCATAAGTGAAATTCCTAACAAAATGTTCTGTGCAGTCCCTAGGGAAGTATGAAAGTCTGTAGCAATAAGACCTCTTTTTGTTTTAGAAAAAATTTAGAAATAATACATCAGTATCATCTAAAGCATCTTCCTTGACTAGAAGACAAAACAGTTTAGGAATGGATCTTGATCTCTTCCTATAAGACTTTGTATTGTTTGTGTTAACCAGACTAGTAGGGGAAATGTCTTTGTTTAATCCAATTCAAGAACAGTAGGCCCAGATTAAATAAATTCTTTGAGAGAGAGTGGTGAAAGATACAATAAATTGTTTGGGGGTGACATTTTCTCTAGTATCTTAAGTTCTGTATAGTGACTCAAAAAGCCATATTACAAAGAGTTGAACAGAGTCGATGTTGAGAGAAGAGGTGCCAGACATAAATCCCTTTCATAAAAGTTTGGTAGTAAGAGAGAAGAAAGAAATGGTAGTTGTATGGGACTAATGTTTTTGGAAAGGTGGGAAGGAATCAATGGAGAGGGAAAATTTAAAGAAGCATGGGAGAGAATAATGCTCCTGGAGAAAGCAAGAATATCTAAGGGCAGACATATGGTTAGAAAGACTGTCATAGAGAAAAATCACAAATTAGAGAGAAGAAGAATAAAATGACTAATAATCCTTGTACACTTTAAAGAAAAGAGTTGGGGACCTAAAGTTCCCCCCCACACCCTTTGCTCCTATTGGATATCTTCAGTTTTCTCAAAGAGGTGTTGGAAGCTGAATTGTGTACTGTGAGTGTGGGGGTTGAGAAGTTGAGAAGGAAATTGTTTTTGAACAGCTCCTGTGGGGAATGAGTAAAGGAAAGTGGAGCAGTTGTTGCATTTTATATTTTTCAGGTGAACTGAATGGTGAAGAATATAAGAAGCAGCTTATTAACACACTGTGTTCTAGCCGGTAAGTCTCTTAATTATCTTGTGAATTTTTCAGTTATCCATGGCCATAAAGAGCAGGGGACTTGTTTCTTTGAACAATAAACTTCTATTTGTACCCTTGTCATATATTGTACCATTATAGAATCATTTATTTTGTATTGAATTATTTTAGTCAATGAAGGATTTTAAATGCTCCATTCATGTTCTCAGTATTAGAGTTATTTGATAATCTAGTTCTTTGAACAACTCCTTTCAAGGTAGAGATCTGACTCACTAGATATCACTTTAGGAACTTCTTAGAGTGTCAAGTATCCTCAATTTCTCAAGCTAATAGAATTATTACCCTTAACTCCCATTTTTTTTTTCTGATGATCAATTTCTTAAGGAAAAGAAAAAGCATACCTTTAACCTCTATGGAATTCATTATGGCATACTATATTCACTTTCTTTCTATCTTTGTCTTTTGGCATGACTTACTAAGAGAAGGAAGAGATCTTAGCTACTTGAGACTTAGAGGTTTTAGCACTCATAACAGAAAGGACAGCACTAATTTTTCACAAATAATAGAAAATTACTGCAAGCTGTGGTATCCAAATACTTGGGATTTATTTCCTTTGTGCTAGCATAGCTTGAAGTTTTTTCTGCTGTGTTATGAGAATTAAAAGTTGATTTCAAGTGAAATTTGAATCTTTGGGGAAAGGAATGGAAACATAAGTGTTTTGAGAGGTATGCTTGCAACAAATATTTTACAATTAAAATATTTTTATGCCAAAAATATTTCTAAGCATTAGTTGGCAAATTGCTTTTCTTGAGTAGCATTTAATATAATAAAATTCTAATACAACAGAATAATGTAAATAATTCATAAAGGTTTAATTTAAAATAATTTCACTGATTATCTAGAGTTTTCTATTAGGTGTTGTTATTGTATAATGGAAAGGACACTAGAGTTGAAGTTTTGATACCTAACTTGGATTTGAGTCCATGTTCTGTCACTTGTTATATAAATGATCTTGGGTTTCTTACATCCTAAAATGAGACTATTGGGCCAGATCATTTTGAAGGCTCTTTCCACATGTAACATTGTATGTATCAATAGTCAGATTGAAAAGGTGATAGGAGATAACTTTGTGGAGAGCTTATATGCCTTATACTCAGAGTTTGTCAAGAAAAGAATTGAATTCCTGCTTACTAACTTAATTTTGCAAAATCTTGAGTCAAAGGTGAAAAACCTGTTATAATTAAGAGGCTGCAAATTGCTCAGAGGAGTCCCTATCAAGCTATAGATTGTCATGGACAATGGAGGTTATGAACCAATTCTTTAAAATTATTGCATAATACAAGTCTACAGAGCAAAAACAATATAAAACCATTGCTTCTTAGTTCTCTTTCATGTAGTTTTGGTCTTTTGCCTTTATTCAAATCCTGGATTTTTGTTTTTTGTTTTTAGTTTAATTCTGCATGTTGTAATACACTGAACTCCAAAGCTGCTGAGTAAATGATTTGAAGCTCATGGAAGTATCCCTGGATGTGGCCTTGTTTATTTATTTGATTTTTTAATATCATTGTTTGATGCCCACAGTGGAATGATTTTACTACTTTGCATCTACTGTAATATTAGAGCACTGATATGGTAATAAAGAGGAAATAAAAAATTGTTAAATAATATTTCCTAAAAACCAGATTTTACTCAATTGCAGAAACGCCAAACTGAGAGTTTCAAAAGCTTACCATTTCTTAGCTAGATTATGCTGCTTTCTAATAGGGTTAAAGCAAGCTTAAATCAGCTAAAGTTTTTTTTTTTTTCTCTTGACTAATTTTTGCAAATTAAAATAAATAACTTTTCTTATTTTGGCATCTTGTTTAATCAGATGGGACCAGCAGTTTGTAATCCAACTTACGTCTATGTTCAGGTAAAATTGTAGTCTTCTTTCTTTATTTTCCTATCTTATCCTTTTAGAAACTTGTTTGACAATACTCTCGTGCATGCCTCTGGCTATTCTCTGAACTGCCTGGGCCATTAGCCTCTTACCCTTGTATGTCAGAGAAGTTCTTTTTCTCCTTGGCCCCAAAGTATAAGCCTGTGAGGAAAATGGTTTAGTGAAAGAAGCCAGAAGAAGCAGATGGCCTGGAGTCAAACCCATGTGTGGTTGTGGGCAAGTGGTTTCATGTTTGTAGGCTGTCCCTTCATCACCTGTGAAATGAGTGACTAAATGGAGCTTCTGTGGGGTCCCTTCCATCTCTACATCTCATAATGTTGTGGGTTTTTTCAGATTTTTGGTCCTTGTTTGAGTGAGTTTATTGGTTCTTCTAAAGGGCTCTAGTCAGAAATCAAAAGGTAGATTATTCCAATAATCACCTACGATTTTCTTTCTTGGAACTGTAAATACTAGGAAGCATTAAGATAGAATTAGATAGCATTTGAGCATCCAGGGTATGTCCACAGATTATAAAAATGTCTGATCCACAGGGATGTCCCTCTAAGCGTAGAGGAGTTGGAGTTTGTGGTAGAAAAGGTCCTGAGGCTGCTCTCCAAATTGGACCTCCAAGAGATACCTCCTTTGGTCTACCAGCTTCTGTTGCTTTCCTCTAAGGTAGGAACAAAAACAAATTTTATTTTTAAATTCCAAAATTGAACCAGCCAAACTGAAATTAGTCATTCAGAATGATCCAGCCTGTTGTTCTTTCAGGTTTAGAGAGAACTCCAGAAATATCCTAGAGTATAGATTATATATTTCAGCATACAGGTACATTTGATTGCATCTCACACTTTAATTCTGAGAAAAACATTCATATAGTGGCAGATTATATTTTGTATGTCACAGCAAAAATTAATGGCTATGGCACATAGATCAGAACGCAGTGTTTCCCATTGTCTGGTTCCTCAGAGCCACTCCAGACCCAAGTGAAAATATTCTGTGTCCAATATGTGGTTCTAGGATATAGTTTTGGTCCATTTAGCTTTATGCTTTAAGAAGCCTTTGGATTGAAAGACACTGTTAATCTTGAATAGTTTAGTTCATTTTTTTTAGTTTTTTTTTTTGTTTTGTTTTGTTTTTTTCTCCATAACTTACAGGGAAGTAGGACAAAAGTTCTGGAAGGAATTATAGCCTTCTTCAGTCAGATGGATAAATCACACAAAGAGGAGCAGTGTGGTGATGAGTGAGTAATAAAGTCATTCTTTTGTAAAACAATAGTTTTTATTTGTTCGTAATTACATTTTTTTGTCTACTCTTTTGGCTTCTCCTACCCAGAACCCTTCTAGTCTCCACATGACGCTGTAGAGTTTGAGAACACTTAATCTTCACTCTTTTCTATCATTTTCTGGTAAGCTGTGTAGTTAGCTTCAGGATCTGGATATTTTATATTAAAATACTCATGATTACTTATTCTTTTTTTTAAAAAAAATTTTTATTATAGCTTTTTATTTACAAGTATATGCATGGGTAATTTTTCAGCATTGACCCTTGCAAAACCTTCTGTTCCAACTTTTCCCTTCCTTCCTCCTACCCCCTCCCCTAGATGCAGGTAGATTAATACATGTTAAATATGTCAAAGTATATGTTAAATAAAATATATGTATACATATTTATACAGTTATTTTGCTGCACAAGAAAAATCAGACTTAGAAATAAGGTAAAATTAACCTGAGAAGGAAAACAAATATAAGCAGACAAAAGCAGGAGTGGAAATGGTATGTTGTGGTCCACACTCATTTCCCATAGTTCTTTTGCTGGGTGTAGCTGGTTCCCCTCATTGAACAATTGGAACTGATTTGGTTCATTTCACTGCTGAAGAGAGCAATGTCCATGATTACTTATTCTTGATGTAACCTGCACTAAATAATTGAGGATTGAGCTATTTCTTGGATTGTTGAACTGGAAGTATACCATTTCCTAGTTTCAAGGACAGATTGTTCTTGCTTAAGATAGGGTAATTCTTCTACAGGCCTCTCTTTCTCCCCTAACCAAAGCTGAGAATTCTTGGCACAGAGTTGTACCAACAGGAGCGAAAGCAATCTATATCATACAAATTTGCCTCAAGTGAGAACTGTTTGTATTGAAAGTTAACTACAAAGAATTGTATTCCTGCTCAGTTGTAGATAATCCAGGCAACAATTTGCCTAATTTGCAGTCACCAGTAATAACTTAAAGACATTCAGTTTCTTTTTTTGTGCACTTGACAACCAGTCCCCCAATAAACAGTTCTATATGCAAATTTAAACAGAAAAAAAAAAAAAAAGGATTTTATGTGAAACCACGAACTTCTTAGATACAGGTTACTTTAAAAAAATACAGTAAATTCAACATCTTACTTTGGGGAAGGGTGCAGTTGAGGTTAAGTGACTTGCTCAGGATCACGCAGCTAGTAAATGTGAAGTGTCTAAGACTGGATTAGAATTAAGGTCCTTCCGACTTTGGAGCCAGTGCATTATCCTTAGCACTATCTAGCTGCCCCAGCCATATTAGCTTAAATCTAGCCTACTTATGTGTCTCCTTCTGAATTTAATTTTGTTCTTTGTGATTTTTAAAATTCTTCAATGACTTTTTTGTCTCCCTTTTTTGTATGACAACACTATGTATCTTTTCATCCTCCAAAATCCCTCCTCTCAATAGAAAAATTTAAAAAAAAATCTTTGTAACATACAAGTATAGTCAAGCAAAAGCAATCCAGTTATTTGCCACATACAAGAATGTATGTTTTATTTGAAACTTTGAGTCCATATCCCTCTGTCAGAGTATAGAAAGCAGTTTTCCTCATTTTCTCCTACAGTCATGGTTAATAATTTCACTGATGAGAGTTCTTAAGTCTTTCAAAGTAGTTTGTTTTTTGTTTTTTTTTTTCTTAAAACACTGGCATTGTGGCTATAAATTGTTCTCCTGCTTCTATACCTTTCACATTGTAATAGTTTGTTCAAGAGACCTTGAATCTGTTCTTGATAAAACATTTGTTGTTCTTTCTTTTTAAATAATTTTAATTTTTGTCTTTTGTTTTATATCATCTTAGTTTCCAAATACATCTATCCTTTCTCAAACACCCAGTGAACCATCCCTTGTTACAAGAGAGTGAAAAGATGGGGGAGAGAAAAATGTTTAGCAAAATTAATTAGCATGTGAATATTGACTATATATGCAAAATTCCACATTTATATTCTTCTCCCTTTCCAGTGTAAAAAAAAAAAAAAAGGAAGTGTACCTTCTCTCTTCTTTAGCAACAAGCAAAAATCTTGGTCATTATATGTGTTGCTTTCCTGGTTTGTTTGTATTGTTAGTTTCTATAAGTTTTCCTGCGCTTCTCAGTATTCTTCATGTTCATTGTTTATTATATATAGTAATATTCCATAACAGTCATGCACCAAAATGTGTTTAGCTATTTAGCTATTTCTCAATAATCAGGCTTCTCATATGTTCCAACTCTATGCTACTACAAATGCTGCTATAAATATTTTAGTATATACTCCTTATTTCTTTAGCTTTTTTGCACAGATATTACCTTATGCCATTTTTTTTCCTATCAGCAGTGCCTTTTACATCTCCATTCTTACCCATTTTTCAAGGCCAAGCTTAAGTATCATGTCCAAATGAAGCTTTCCATGGTCAGTGATTTCTCCTTCCTTAGAATTCTTCAAATACTTAGTTTCAACTATCTTTGGCTTTCTTCTGTGCTTGATTTTAAGTTCCTAGAAGACAGACAGCTTCTTGTCCTATACCTCCTTATACATTATGGACACTCAATTTTTTTTATTGAATGAACCAATTTCTATTTTGAGTCCAGTGTGATTAGATCCAGCGGCACAGCTGAGTGCTTCAACTAATTGCTTATATTCAGTGATATATTCCAGGCCCATCTTTCTATTCCTTTAGATTGCTAGACCTTGTCACAGTGCCATCTGGTGAACTGCGTCATGTGGAAGGCACCATTATCCTGCACATTGTGTTTGCCATCAAGTTGGACCGGGACCTAGGTAGAGAACTCATGAAACACTTAAAGGTACAGCCAAATCTGAAAGTAATTTAGTATCTCGGTGAAATGGGCAGAGATTTAGAACTAGAAATCTTTTTATGTTGGTCATTAATATCAGGAATCAAGTAAGGCTATTATAACATGAAATTACTTAAAAAGTAGGTCATACTTCTATAGTTAGACTAAATGATCATCAACATATCACTAAATGAGCCAACAGGTTCCATTTAGAATTTTACTGTAATATGATATATTTGTCAGTAAATGGCCCTTTCTCAGTTATCTTATATGACCTTAAACCTTGGCTTCAGTTGTCTACTCTTAAGAAATGATGATAATATTATTTATTCTTTACAGAGCTTTTCATAATATTCAGTTATATCTCTTGTTGATCAATGTAATAAGTGTAGAAACTCTGAATATTATTTAGATTTTTAACAGTTAATAGTTTAAACTTGTTATAAATCAATGCTCTATGATAAGCAGTCTTGTGTAATGGATAGAGGAGTGGGGATAAGGCATTTAATATTTAGTTAGCTTTAAAGCTCTACAGATACTGCTGTTTGTAAGCACAGAGCTTTTTAAATTCAGTTAATGACTATTCTACCTTGTTTTGAAGGAGAAGAAATACTTGACAGGAAAAGTACTTTGTTTCCTAACAAGGCAGGTACTGGTTCAGATAGATGTCACTAACCAAGCTACTCTAGAAAAGGAGCAGACCATTAGATTCATAGAATTGCTGTGAAAGGGAATCATCAATATTGATGCCTGCTGATTAGCTACTGATTAGCATATTCAAATAATATATTCATTTTTTTGAATCCCTACAAAGACAAGAATCTTAGAAATTCCAAGATCTGTTTTATTGCATTATTTGCTATGCTATACCTTTAAGTTGTATGTAATAACGTTTTTTCTGATATCTTTATCTTAGACTGGGCAGCAAGGAGATGCCAACAAAACTATATGTCCCTTCAGCATTGCACTCCTACTCTCAGTAGCAAGAATACAAAGATTTGAGGAACAGGTATTTATGTGGAAGGGTGAGATTCCTTAGTAACTACATGTAGTTAGTGAACATTTCCTTGGGGGAACAGTTCTTGGAGGCACTGGTTTCTGCTATTGCTTATATAATTTATAGCCATTCTTTAGAGGCCAGGGTATCCTTTATATGTTGCCTTCTCATGTCTTTGTTTTTTGTACAAGAGGGAGAAGAATAGAAATAAAAAAGTGAGCCCAAAAGAGCAAAGATAAAAACCTTAATTGAATTTTTGGACACTTTTATTATACATTGATTTTTAAGAAATTGCTTCTGGTTGAATAAAAATTAGTTCAGCAGAGTACATTGGTCAGGAGGATGTACCAGCAGCCTAGTGTCCTAAAACAGTAGAATTGATTATTTGAAATTTATTCTCTCAAGGGGAAGGTTTCAGGTCAGGAGTTTCTTACCTGGGGTACATGAAACTTAACAAAAGGATACTGGGAATATTTGGTAAATAATTACATTAGCCTAATCAAAAAAGTAAGCAGTAATGTTAGTGAAAACATTTACAGATTTAAAAGGATTTTCAAGGAGAAGGATCAGGGTAAGAAAGGTAAAAAGTGTTATAATGCATCTGAAAAATTGGTTACTTCTGATCACAACACTAAATGAGGTTTGCATTTCAAACAAGTTTTGTACTGTCCTAAAAAAAAAAAAAAACTTAATTACAGTGATGCAATTAAGGATCAGCCACTTTATCTCCAAGTGATCTGAAGTGATTTCTGGTCATTGAAGTTACAAAATTTTTGGATGTGTCCTTCCTATCCCCTTCTTAATAAAGACATCATCAGACTTTAATTCTATTTATAACAATTTGTCTCTCTGCGTCAGAATTCTTAGCCCTATTCTTAGTCAAATCTAAAGCATAAAAAAAAAAAAAAAAAAAAATTTTTTTTGAAGGCTGACCATGATGTGTATGTATCTTTTTTCAAAACTTATACCAAGAATAAGAGAGTATGCTGATAAGGAACAGAATCAAGTCTCCTCGATTCATTTGGCTGTGCACTGATAAACATTTAATAATGTTATCATAAAAAGATGATAGAGAAAGCTGTTATGTTTTTTTGGTTTGATAACTTTTTCTTCTAATTATATTAGGTATTTGACCTTCTGAAAACATCAATTCTCAAAAGCTTCAAGGATCTCCAGCTCCTTCACAGTTCAAAGTTTCTGCAGAACCTTGTCCCTCAAAAATCATGTATCTCCACCATGATCCTAGAAGTGGTTAAGAATAGGTGAGTTAACAAACAGTGCTTCTTATTTGCCATTGTTACTTGGGAAATATGTATATACCTGTTAGTATATGGGGAAATGTGTTCACAAATAAGTATAAGCAGAATAAATGTGAGGTAAATTTAGGAGATGAGGCAGAAACAGTTGAGTGTTTCAAGCAAGACTTTAACAGAATTTTGAACAAAACAAGGATTCTAAAAGATAGAGAAATGACCCTACATTCCAACATAAGGTTAAAAATTTAAAGAAGGGAAATTTGGCATTGTGTATAGACAACCACATGAACAGCAGTTTAGTTAGACTGTAGAGTTCAGAAGAGAGTAGTAGATATGATATGGTTGGAAAGTTGGAAATAAGATTTAAAGGGCTTTAGAACTAAACAAAGATACTTATATTTGACCCATAAGGCAGTCAGGAGCCATTAGAATTTATTAAGCAGTTGAGTGACAACTCTCAAATCCTCATTTTTAGACAGTCAGTTTGGCAACTGTTATCAAAGATGGATTTAAAAGGAGAAAAATTTGTGACAAGAGACATCAATTAGGAAGCTATTCAGTATTACAGGCAAGAAGTAATCAAGATCTGAATGAGAGTAGTGACTGTGTGAATAGAAAGAAGAGGTTGGATGTTACAGATAGGGAGATAGAAATGATGCTATTAATTTTATTCTCAAACAACTTTCTCCCTGGGATGAATTCACCCTAAGTATTTTAGTCCATGGAATCCTATCTCTTTTTTTCTTCCTTTGAAATGTGCTTTCCCATGTCCTACTATACCCAGATTTTCTCTTTTTTCATATACTCTAGGATGGAGTAGTCATTTTCATCTCAAAGACAAATTAGTGAGAATTAGATCCAGAATAGATTTTCCCTTTGCTGTTTGCTCTATCTTTTGAAATAAGAAATTATAAGATAAGGCAAGAAGTTATAAGCTATTTTTCTTTCATTGCTCAGTGTCTCTTGGTATCTATTTCCCAAACTCTTCATTGATTTCCTCTTTCTATGTGGCCTGTTACATACTCTAAAGACAAAATCACTTTTGTTTCTCACTCTTTTGACCCTTACCCAAATAGTCTGTTCTCATGTTTCTTTCATTCTTGTTGATGTATTTTTCTGACCTAAGTATGCCTTCTTAATATGTAAAATGTTACTTTACCTCTCTTTTATCTACTTTGTTTCTTTTAAATAAAATATACCTATCCAGAACCAAAATCTAGTCATGATTTTCATTCCACCAAATTTCAGTGATAACTAGGAGGTAAAATTTCACCACTAGTTATTTTTATTGCCTAAACTTTGGGCATTTGTGTGTACACATTTGAAGCTATGAGTTTAACTTTCCTTGGTTAAATGAGTTTGTATGAGTTTCTCCTATGATTTTGTATCACAAATGCTATTCTTTTAACTATATATTATTTTATTTGGGGAATATTCATAGGCAGTCTTCTCCCTCCTTTATCCTTTTTTTAGTTTAAGGCCTTGATTGGATTTTTAAGAAACCTATCAAAAAAAGACTTAGCAGCTTTTGTTAAATCTACTCCATTTGTGGCCAAGAATTGTCAGTCCCATATTCCAGGGTTCAGGAATCCAAATTCTATTCAGATACTATCATCCTAGCTAGCTTTTCATCTCCCAAATATCTTTTTTTCTGCTATCCCTTTGCATTCAGTGGACAAAAATAAGGAAGGCACAACCTGAGCCTTATTTTTGCCCAGGTTTCATAATCATGGATAATATATTTTAGCTTCTTTCTTAAAGAAATTCATGGCAGCTGTTTTTCTAAGTCCAAAGATTCTCTGTCATGTTTTGTATACAAACCCTGCAAAAGACAACAAATTACTCTTGTAAGATAGTCTGTCCTACAAGAATCCTTGATCAGAGGATTACCAACTTTTTCTCTTTCTCTTCCTTCCCAATCACCATCCCTATGAGCTCTCATCCAGTGACTGGTTGTACTATGTATTGTTCTTGGAAGAACAAGTAACTTTTTCCTCTTCAGAACATCCAGCTCTCTCTTTTTTAGAGAGAATTTCAACTGTTTTTAGGTTTTTCATACCTTGTCTCTTCATCCTCATTCTGATAAAGATCAGCTACCTTCTTTTTACCTCAAAATTCTTTTTTTTTCTTTTGAAAACTTGCTTGTTTCTTATAAGAACCCTTTATCTTTCCTATATGAAAGCGGCAATCTTCTAGTTCCTTCACCTTCTCCAGAAAAATCATCCTATACTTAGATCACAGATCATACATCTGTCGCCTTGATTTAATACAGATACCAACATTCTACATAATTCAAGTCACTGCAGTTTCTATTCTCCATCATGGTTGCGATTTTTGACCTTTTGGGGAGGTAAATAATATTTTTTTTTCCCAAATTACATATAAAGATAGTTTTTAACATTCATTTTTTATAAGATTTTGAGTTCCAAATTTTTTCTCTTTCCCTGCGACAGCAGAAAGTCTGATATAGGTTATACATATGCAATCATATAAACATATTTACACATTAGTCATGTTGTGAAAAAAACCAAAACAAAAGGGAAAAGCCACCCAAAAAAAAAAAAAAAAAAAGGGAAAATAATGATTTCATCTGCATTCCAACTTCATAGTTCTTTCTCCAAGCATTTACCATCATAAGTCTTTTGGAATTATCTTGGATTATTGTATTGCTATGAAGACCTAAGTTTTTCGTAGTTGATCAGTGTACAATATTGCTGTTACTGTGTACAAAGTTCTGGTTCTGCTCACTTCACTCAGCATCAGTTCATGTAAGTCTTTCTAGGTTTTTCTGAAAACTACCTCTCATCATTTCTTGTAAAATAATATTTCATTATATTTGTATGCCAGAACTTGTTTAACTATTTTTCAATTGATGGGCATTCCTTCAGTTTCCAACTTTTTTCTATCACAAAAAGAGATGCAATAAATATATTTGTACATGTAAGGACTTTCTAACTTTTTAAGATCCCAATTTTCTCACATCTTCTTCAATATGGATCATTTTCATTTTCTGTCATATTTCCCAATCTCATATGTGTGAGGTGCTATCTCTGAGCTGTTTTAATTCGTGTTTCTCTAATTAGTGATTTAGAGCATTTTTTCATATGACTATTTATAACTTTAATTTTTTCATCTGAAAACAGCCTATTCATATTCAACTGGGGAATGACTTGCAGCAGTCTTAAAATTTGACTCAGTTCTTTATATATTTAAGAAATGAGGCCTTTATCAGAGACACTTGCTATATAGATTGTTTCCCAGTTTTCTGCTTTTCTCCTAATCTTGGTTCCATTGGAGTTTTTGGTACAAAAACTACATAAATTAATGTAATCAAAATTATGCATTTTGTATTTCATAATGTACTCAATCTTGTTTGGCCACAAACTCTTCACTTTTCCATAAGATTGATAGATAAACTGTTCCTTGCTCTCCTAATTTGCTTATTTCATTGTTTATAACTAAGTCACATATCCATTTTTATATTATCTTGGTATATGATGTGAGATCTTAATTTATACCTAGTTTCTGCTATACTATTTCCAGTTTTTCCAGCAGTTTTTGTCTAAGTAACTACTTGGTATCCCAGAAGCTAGAGTCTTTGAGTTTATCAAATAGTAGATTACTTTAGTCAGTTACTACTGTGTATTTTGTACTTCCTGTGTTCCATTGAATCACCACTATGTTTCTTAGCTATTACCTAGTTGTGTTGATGTTTGCTGCTTTATATTACAGTTTTAGATCTGATATGATTAGGCTACCTTCCTTTGCATTTTTTCCCCATTAATTCTTACCTTGATATTCTTGAACTTTTGTTTTTCCAGGTGAATTTTGTTAATTTTTCTAGGTCTATAAAATGATTTTTTGTTACTTTGATTGGTATGGCATTGAATACGTAAATTAATTTAGATAGTATTGTCATTTTCATTATATTAGCTTGGCCTGTCCATGATCAATTGATAGTTTTCCAATAGTTTAGATCTGATTTTATTTGTATGAAAAATACTTTGTAATTGTGTTCATATAGTCCCTGAGTTTCTCTAGGCAAAAGTAGACTCCCAAATATATTGTCTACTGTTATTTTAAATAGAATTTCTTTTTATATCTCCTTTTTTCTTCTGTTATTATTAAAGCTAACATTTCTTGTAGAATATTAAGTAATAGTGGTGATAATAGACATCCTTATTTTACCTCTGATCTTATTGGGAAAGCTTCTAGTTTATCTCCATTACAGATAATACAAAGTGATGGTTTTAAATATTGCTTTTCATGTATTCCTATTCTTTCTAATGTTTTTAATAGGAATGGGGGCTGTATTTTGTCAATGGCTTTTTCTGCATCTATTGGAGATAAATGATTTCTTTTAGTTTTGTTATTGATGTGGTCAGTTATGCTTATAATTTTTCTACTAACAAATCAGCACTGCATTCCTGGTATAAATCCCACATGGTCATAGCGCATTATCCTGATGATAAATTGCTGTAATCCCTTTGCTACTATTTTGTTTAAAATTTTTTGCATAAATATTTATTAAAGAAATTGGTTTGTAATTTTCTTTCTCTGTTTTAGCTCTTTCTGGGATCAGCACAATATTTGTACCAAAAAAGGAATTTGTAGTTCTTCTTCACATATATTTCCAAATAGTTTATATAGTATTAGGATTAATTTGTCTTTCAATGATTGGTAGAATTTACTTTTAAATCCATCTGGCCCTGGAGATTTTTTTCTTAGGGAGTTCATTGATGGCTTGTTCAATTTCTTTCGTAAAATGGAGCTTTTTTGAAGTATTTTAGTTCCTCTTATATTAATCGTTGCAGTTGTATTTTTGTAAATATTCATCTATTTCACTTAGAATATCACATTTTTTTCTTCTTTGATTTTCAGAACTTCTAATTTGGTTGTTAAATTGGGTTTTTTAAAATTTGTTCTTTTTCTAGCTTTTTTTAATTGCATATCTAAAATTCATTAATCTGCTCTTTCTCTATTTTATTCATGTAAGCATTAGGAGATAATAATTTCTCCTAAGTACTCCTAAGTACTGACTGCATTCCATAAATTTTGGTATGATGTTTCATTATTGAAAATAATTTCTCTTTGATGAAATTATTGATTCTCTTATGATTTGTTTGACTTATTTTTTAGGATTCATTTCTAATTAATTTTTGATCTATCTTTCTGTGTCCTTTATTATTACATGTAATTTTAATAGCATCATGATATGAAAAAGATGCACTTAATATTTCTGTCTTCATACATCTGATTGAGATTTTTATGACTAATATATGATCAGTTTTTGTTGTAGGTGCCACTGGGGGGGGGGGGGGAAGTATGTTCCTTTCCCCATTCAGGGGAAAGTATGTTCCCCATTCAGGTTTCTCATATCTTCTAAAATTTTGTTCACCTCCTTAACTTCTTTGTTGTTTATTTTCTGGTTGTATTTAGTTCTGAGAGGAGGTGATTGAGTTTGCTATTGAGTTTAGTTTTATTGTTATAATATAGTATAAGTTTGCTATCTATTTCTTCTTGTAATTCACTTAATTTCTCTAAAAATTTGGATACTATATATAATACGTGGTGCTTACATGTTTCGTATTGATATTACTTCATTATTGTTGATACATCTTAGCAAGATATAGTTTTTTTCTTTTTCTCTTTTACTGGGTAGTAAAGGATACTGGGTATCCTTCTGGGATATCATATTCTAAGTCCTCTGATCCTTTAATATAGAAGCTCCTAAATTCTGTGTAATCCTGATTATAACTCCTTGATATTTGAATTATTTTTTTCTGTCTGTTTACAGTATTTTCTCCTTTATCTGGTAGTTCTGGAATTTCTTGGAATTTTCATTTTAGCATCACTTTCAGGAAGTGATTGGTAGATCACCTCAATAATATTTAGGTCTGATATAACTTTGAGAATTTCTTCAAAGATGCTATCCAGGCTCTTTTTTTTATATGGCTTTTAGATAGTCCAATAATTCTTAAATTATTTCTCTTGGATCTATTTTTCAGGTTAGTTTTTCTGATGAGATATTTTACATTTTCTTGTACAGATCATATTCCTGCATTTTCTTTCTTTTGCTTTTGTTTGACTGTTTCTTGATGTCACATAGTCATTAACTTTCACTTGCCCAATATTAATTTTTAACTCATTATTTTCCTCAGTTAGCTTTTGTACTTCCTTTTCCATTTGGCCCATTATACTTTTTAAGGAATTGTTTTCTTCAGTGCATTTTTTTTTCCAATTTCGCCTATTCTGTTTTTTAAGGAATTGTTCATTCAATTTTTGTACTTCCTTCTCCAAACTGTTGAATTTTTTCATAATTCCCTTGTATAACTCATTTCTTTTCCCAATTTTTTCTTTCACCTCTCTTACTTGATTTTTAAAATTCTTTTTGAACTCTTTTAAGAGGACTTTTGGGGCTTGAAACCAGGTCCCCTTTGAGGCTTTGCATATAGGCATTTTGACATTGTTCTTTTTAAGTTTGTTAAAGTTAAGTTTTTATTTTCCTTGTTATAGTAACTTTCTACTATAGTTAGGGCTCTTTTTTGGGTTTTTGCTCATTTTTTAAAAAGTTGAGCTCGACTCTCGGAGAAGAGAGGACACTCTCCCAAGCTTCTTCCAAAGGAGGCCAGGGATCTGGTCATTGGTTTTTTGTGCTGGGGCTTCTGGACTAGTAGGTTGTATCCTGGCCAGGCCTGTTGAGTTGGGACTGTGAGGCCTCAGTTACCAATCTGTGCTGTGGCTAAAAGCCTCTACTAGCTTGCCTGGGCACTGCCTATGCTAGGCTTTGTTCCCCTTTTACCTAAGTGAGATAGATCTTTCTTTAACTCTAAGTTATCTAGGTCTAGAAAATTGTTTCATTTCATCTTTTTATAGATTTTGTCACTTTAGAATTCTTTTACAGGCTTGATTTTTATATTATTTGCAAGGAAAACTGGGGAGGGCTCAGGCAACTTCCTAATTTTTCTCTACTATTTTACCTCCTCCCCGTGGTGACTTATGAGTGTTTATATTTCAACCTTAACCACCTAATTAAAACTTTTTATGTTTATAAAGCTAGCTTTTTATAACTAAATTACCTTCACCAATTCACACTATCAGTTTAACTCTTGTTTCACTTTACTTTTTTTACTTTCTGGTCTGATTTTCCTAATTACCTTCTTCTTTAACCTTCTTAAGTCTCTCCAGTTTCCATTCCCTAATTCTCTATTATCTTTAATCCTTTTATAGCTTTCTTAATTGTCCTTGATCCTGCTTCTCTCACAGAAGAATCTGGATCTGGGCCTTAAAATTGTTCTCTTTCAAATTTTCTTCAATTTCTTCACAATTTGCCAAATTTTTCCTTTTCAAATCCAACTTCTTTCTTCACTTGTCCAGATCCCTCCAAGTCACTTACATGAGTTCTTTTTCCTAATTCAACTCAAAGCCTTCTCTCTTTTCCTACAAAATTTGTGGTTTTTTTTTTTTCCTTAGATTTCTTTAAGGTATAGCCTACTAAAGATATTTCTGCATCAAAAGGTATGCAGTTTAGTGACTTTTAGTGACTTCTGACTAATGCCTTTTTTAGGTATAATTCCAAATTGGATTAGTTACTTTTCTTGAGTATAATTCCAAATCATTTTCCATAATGGTAAGAACACTTTATAGTTTTATCAATAGGATGTAAGTATGCCTATATTTTCATAGTTCCTTCCACAATTGCCATTTTCTTCTTTTGCCATCTTTGTCAGTTTGATAAGTAATAAAGTATAACTTAAGAGTTATTTTAATTTGCATTTCTCTATTGATTTGGAGAATTTTTTCATTTGGTTTTTGATAGTTTGCAGTTCTTTTAAAAATCATCTTTTACCATTTATCTATTGGAAAATGACTTGTTTTATATTTTATCAATTCCTTATTTATTTCAGATACCAGACCAGTATCAAAGAAGTTTGCTAAAGTTTTTTTTCCCAATTAATTGTTTTTCTTCCTTTTCTAACTGCATTAATTTTGTTTGTACTACAAGTTTTTCCATTTTATATGACATTCTGTCTCATTCTAGACACTTTGTGTGCTTTAGTAAAACTGGACTATTCTGACCAGTGACTATGTCTTAGGTTTTTCCACCTTCACGAATTTTGTTAACTATTTTTCATATATAGAACCTTCTTAGCCCATTGAATTACTGTTCATTTGGTTGAGCTCAACTCCAGGGCCATCACTTCTTTGCTGATTCCTGGGCAGTATTAATCTTCCTCTTGGACTTCATGTAGCATTTTTATCTATAGGTCACTTAAAAAGTATTAATATTTACATACTATGTGTGTGGCTTACCCCTTTGCCAGACTGCAAAACTTCCTTGGGAGCAGGGAGAATTTTACAAACTTTAATTTCATTTCTATCTAAAGTTTATCTCTCTCCAATGTCTAGCATAATTTTCTATACACAATGGATGTTTGATATGTATTCGTTGAATTGAAGTGGTAACACTGTCCTTTTAAGTTAAGATTTGTTCCTTTAGTGTTCACAGTTGGGATCATGTCACTCAAGGCCTGGTAGAACTTGGTTTCATTCTGATGGACTCATATGGACCAAAGAAGATACTTGGAGGAAAAACTACTGAAGCCAGTTTAGTTCCTTCCAAAACTCCATCTCAACAAGCTTGCAGACTGGGAGCTAATATTCTCTTGGAAACTTTTAAGGTGAGATTATGTATTATCCTCTATTTCAGTCCTTGGAAAATAACTCATTTTGGCATATTTCTCAACAATAATAAAATGAAATGTTCTGAACTAGGAATATCTGCTCTGGAAGTTGAAATTTTAAAAATATACAAAAATGTAGTTTCAGCCTGGAGGAGGACAGGAAATGGAATTGTTTTAGAGTACCACTAATCTTTCAGTAACAACCTAATGGATCCTTAGTATTTAGAAATCCATTTTAATGGATTTTCTTTAAAGCAAACAAACTAACTTTGATTTACCATGTCTTTAACTTATTCCACTAATTTTCACTATTTCTAGTTTTTTCTTTGGAAGCTTGTACTTAAAATCTTTCATACTATGTACTTTTCTCTCAAATGGTTATCCATTTCTGGACTCTTTTTATACTACTCCTTTTGCAGAGAGATATTCTAGGGCAGAAGAAACATGATGATTCTAGGAATTATGGTTAATTGCTATTTTTTAAATAGCTTTTTATTTACAAGATATATGCATAGGTAATTTTTCAGCATTGAAAATTGCAAAACCTTTTGTTCCAATTTTTCCCCTCCTTCTCCCCACCCCTTTCCCCAGATGGCAGATATACATGTTAAATATGTTAAAGTATAAGTTAAATACAATAAATGTATACATGTCCAAACAGTTATTTTGCTGTACAAAAAGAATCGGACTTTGAAATAGTGTACAGTTAGCCTGTGAAGGAAATAAAAAATGCAGGCAGACAAAAATAGAGGGATTGGGAATTCTATGTAGTGATTCATTAATTGCTATTTTTGAAGCCCTGAAGTATATAATTTGAACTCTTAAACATCACAAACAATTGATAAATCCCAACTGAATCTTTTTAAAGACCTTGTAAGATTCTCCCCCCCCCCCCCACCAAAGCAATTGGGGTTAAGTGACTTGCCTAGGATCATACAGCAACTTTGTAAGATTTAAAACATAAAAGCCCATTTTCTTTGAAATGAGAAACAAATTAAGGTATATCATGTTTGAGGCCTAATTTATTTTATCTTGCCTAGTGATCCCACTGATACATTTTTATACAGATATTAACTTAGCATAACTTGCTACTAGTTTATTCATATAAATTAGCCACACTTTCATCATTCTAAGGACTGAACTGAATTAGGCATACTACAAAGGAATAGGATACAAATAAAAATACAAAATGAAGCTAGACTTTCTGAGGTACTGTAGTAGGCCACAGCCATCTAGATGTGGCATTGTTACCTCCTAAGAATTGAGGAAAGCTAATGATTTTCATAGTTGATAAAATTGTCATAGGCTTATATGATCATCTGCTTGGGGTGTGTGTGTGTGTGTGTGTGCTTGTGCATATGTACAGAATGAAAGGAGTCAGTATTAAGTAAGTACTACTAAGAATTATTGACTTCTGGTTTAAGACTTTTCACTTGGCATTATTCTCTTTATTATTTTTATACTTAGATAAATAAATTTGTACCTCTCTAGTTAATAAGTCTGTCACCTGCTTACAGTGGGCAGAGTTGAATAGTTTTGTATTTTAGGATGATCTGGACTTTTATCTTGATTTGTCTTTCATGTCAATAGTCAATTTCTACCCATATAGTAAAGTATATTTGTATAGTATATTATAGTCTTAAAAAACACTTTACCTATATTTGAGTCTCAAAGCAAGTTTCTGAGGTTTAGATAGCACACTGTTAATATCTTTTTTTTTTTTTTTTTTTACAGAGCTAGAATTTACATTCAGGTCTTTGGATTGCAAATCCAGTGCTTTTTGTACTCTACCATGCTGCTACTTCTATACCTTGTACTACTTTAGTCTTTCAAACATTCTGATGCAGTGATAATGTATATAAGCACCGGGTAGTCCTTTGGTGAAGAATGTTAAAAGGTGCTATAAAAATGTGATTTATTATCACCCTACCTAGGGATAATCACCATTTAGTTCTTCTATTCTTTCCAGATCCATGAGATGATCAGAAAAGAGATTGTCGAGCAGGTCCTCAACAGGGTTGTTTCCAAGGCATCCTCTCCCATCAGTCATTTCTTAGGTAATGAATGAGTCAGAAAGCACTGGGGCAACTTTCTGGAAAAATGAATTCTTGACTCAGATTCTATATCTGTAAAGTTCAAAAAGAACAAGAGTATAGTTGTAGTTTTTTGTACTATGCTATTTTGACTGTTTGTGGAAGTTTTACCAAGAACTAACATTTGATGTATGACTTTTTCTTGTTGGAAAATTTGTTCTATTTTTCTCCTTCTTTTCACTACAAATCTTCTTACCATGGTCTTCTGAAAGCCAATTTATACATTACAAATAATCCAAATTCTTAAGGCTTTTAGTGTTGTTTTAATTTTCATTACAGGTAGATAGGTGGCACAGCGGATAGAGCACAGACTTTGGAGTTAGGAAGACCTGAGTTCAAATCTGGTCTCAAACAGTGTAATTCAGGACAAATCATTTTAACTCTGTCTCTGGTTTTCTTATCTGTAAAATAGGCTAGAGAAGAAAATGGCAAACCACTTCAATATCTTTATGAAGAAAACCCCAAGTAGGTTCATGAAAAATAGATATTACTGAAGTGATTAAACAACAACAAATTAATTTGCCTGTTCATTTTGCTCGCTAACTTTAGACTAATTTTGTAAAGATCCATTTTTCATTATGTTTTTCCCTTCTTAAAAACCTTCAGTGACCTGTTTTTTAAAGACAGTTCTCAACATTCACCTTCATAAAACCTTGTGTTCCAATTTTTTCTCTCTCCTCCTCCTCTTTTCTCTTCCTCAAGACAGCAAGCAATCCAACATAGGTTAAATATGTGCAATTAATTCTTCTAAACATACATCCATATTTGTCATGCTATGCCAAAAAAAAAAAAAAAATCAAAAGAGGGGGGAAAAAAGCAAACAACTCCCCAAAAAGCAAAAATATTATGCTTTGATTCACATTCAGTCTTCATAGTTCTTTCTTTGGCTGTGGACAGCATTTTTATATCCCAAGTCTATTGGAATTGCTTTGAATCATCTCATTTTTAAAAAGAGCCAAGTCCTTCACAGTTGATCATCACATACTTGTTGTTAATGTGTACAATGTTCTCTTGGTTCTCACTTCATTTAGTATTAGTTCATGTGTGTCCAGGCTTTTCTGAAATCAGTCTACTTATCATTTCTTATAGAAAAATAATAATGCATTACATTCACATATATATTCCCAACTGAGGGACATCCATTCAGTTTCCATTTCCTTGCCACTACAGACATTTTTGTACATGTGGGTCCTTTTCCCTCTTTTGTGATTTCTTTGGGATACAGACCCAATAGAGACACTGCTGGATTAAAGGATATATATAAAACTCAAACTCTTTAGCCTAGAATTGAAAGCCTTTTTCCAGTTCTTTCAGTTGATCTTAAGATGTCATGAATTCAAAACTTTTTAACATCTATCTAGTTGCCCTTTCTCTGTATACTTTCTAGATCATCACTATTTTTCCTAAAAGATGGCTCCCTAAAGTGAACACAGTACTGTCTGAGCAGTATAAGTATAAGACTTTTACTTCCCTCATCTGGACATGAGAGCTTCTTTATCCATGTAATCTGTGCTGGCCTCCATACTGCATAAAGGCATTAAAAGGGGATATCAGTTGAGATGTGTGCTATAGGTGACCTGGCAATTGCATTTTCAGATGCTGTAGCCCTGTTTCCACATCCACTGGCTACTTAAGCCTGGAAAAAGAGTCCTGGCACTCTAACACATGGTTTAGTGTTAGAAAGAGATATAGGCCCCTTCCCAAATACTGATGACAATGAAGGAAAAGGTAAATTTTTTTCCTCTCTCTATTCATTTTCCATCTTGTCCCAGTCAAATTGCAGTACTTGTGGTCTTCAGTTATCTCATGTGACTTATAGAATATTCTGTTTTTCAGATCTGCTATCGAATATCATCATATATGCACCTTTGGTTCTTCAGAGTTGTTCTTCAAAAGTCACTGAAGCCTTTGACTATTTGTCCTTTCTGCCTCTTCACACTGTGCAAGGACTGCTCAAGGCAGTGCAGGTGAGACCTCAATCCCAGGGAAACTAGGTACACTTTTGTATTTGGTCATAAATATATGTATGAGGGAAAATCTATCTGCTCTATTCTAAAAATCTAAAATTTTGAATTGGGAGGAGCTATAGTCTATTTCTCTATCCTTTTCATCAAAATTCTACTTCATTACCTTAAGCATAATTTAAAGTCAGTGATATACTATCTATAAAACACTGAGCTTCGTGGAAGATTATTGACTATGGACCATATATTCACAGTGGACTTTGAAGCTTTTTTTTTTTTTTCCTCATTTAGTTTGAGGTATTATTTTTCTTTTTTTAAATTATTAGCAATTGTAGTATAATGTTGATGAGTTTACATCATTAAACCCTGTTTTTAAAATGCCTTCCATGTATTTTTCACTCACTGAATATGAAGAAACAGCTTCTTTGCTCTCAAGTTGCTTATTTTCTTTTTTTCTCCTCAGTAGTAGTTTCCAACATTCATTTTTGAAAGATTTTGTGTTCCAAAAAACCCACATGTGCAAAAATATTTGTAGCAGCCCTTTTTTGTCCTAGCAAGGAACTGGAAACCAAGTGGATGTTCATCAGTTGGGAAGTGGCTGAATAACTTATGATATATGAATGTAATGGAATATTATTGTTTTATAAGAAACGATCAGCAGGATGATTTTAGAGAGACCTCGAGAGACTTACATGAACTGATGCTAAATGAACTGAATAGAACCAAGAGAACATTGTATGCAGCACCAAAATTGCGTGATGATCAACTGTGATGGACTTGGCTATTTTCAACAATGAGGTTATTCAAGGCAATTCCGGTAGACTTGTGATGAAGAGAGTCATCTGCATCCAGAGAGTGGACTATGGGAACTGAATGTGGAGCACAACATGATATTTTCACTCTTTTTATTGTTCTTGGCTGGCTTGCTTTTCTTTTTCTTTCTCATTTTTTCCCTTTTGATCTGATTTTTCTTGTGCAACATGATAAATGTGGAAATATGTTTAGAAAAATTGCACATGTTTAACTTGTATTATACTGTCTAGGGAAAGAAAGAAGTGGGGAAGAAGGGAGAAAAATTTGGAGCACAAGGTTATGCAAAGGTGAATGTTGAAAACTATCTTTGCATGTATTTTGAAATTTTTTTTTAAATTACAAAAAAATAAATAAAATTTTATGTTCCAACTTTTTTTCCCTCCCTTTCCTTAAATCCCCTCTCTATAAGACTGCAAGTAATCTGATATAAATTAAACATATACAATCCTTTTAAACATATTTCCATATTTATCATGTTGTACAAGAAAAATCAGACTAAAGAGGAAAAAACGAGAAAGAAAAAGCTAACAAACAAAAAAAAGGTGAAAATATTATGCTTAGTTTCACATTCAGTTTCCATACTTCTTTTTCTGGATGTGGATGACATTTTCTATCCCAAATCTGTTGGAATTATCTTGAAATACTGCATTGCTGAGAAGAGCCAAGTCTATCAGTTGATTATCACATATTCTTGCCTTTACTGTGTATAATGTTCTCTTGGTTCATCCCAGTTCACTCAGAATCAGTTCATATAAATTTTTCCAGGCTTTTCTGAAGTCAGCCTGCTCATCATTTCTTATAGAACAATAATATTCCATTACATTCATATATCATAACTTATTCAGCCATTCCCAGTTGATGAGCATCTACTCACTTTCTAGTTTGTTGCCATTGCAAAAACATTTTTGCTTTCTTTTCCTTTTATCATCTCTTTAAGAGCTATTTTGTACAGTATTTCAAAGAATCCTATTTCCTTATTGTCATATCTGATAATGACTTCTTTATTTTAGTTTAACAGTCAAAGAAAATACTGATCATAAAATAATAAATATAAACACAACCTAATAGGGATTGAAACTTCGGTAACCAAATAACAGCAAAAATCAAGCTAAACTCAGCATATGCTCAGTAACTGCTGCATTTTCACCCACTGATTCTTTTTTCCCTTTTAGCCCCTTTTAAAAGTCAGCATGTCAATGAGAGATTCCCTTATACTTGTTCTTCGAAAAGCCATGTTTGCTAAGTGAGTAACCTTTGGGATTCTAGGGAGAAAAATGTTAATTAGAATAATCCTGAAATTCATCTCTTAACATTTCTCACTTCCATCTATGAATAGCACTCTTTGAAAGGTTTACAATGCAAAAATTCTATTTAGCTTTATACTTGTGCAAACATATTCCTTACAGATAGTCCTGTCATTTCACTGTATCCTTGAAAAATCTTATTCTTATTATTTCTTATATCACTTTGTCAAAAAAGTAGATGGAAGTACAGATGTTGTCATGAGTTTACGTAGCTAATTTTAAAAATATATTCTATTTGGAAGCATTAATTATTTTGGGCACCCTCAACTATCTAAATTTAATTTGTATTTTCTATGCTTGCATGCTCATATAGATTCCCTGTCTGTACAGAATAGATTTAGATTTTTCTCAGAAACCTATATGCAGTAAAGTTTGTTAATTTGTTAATTTTCTTTTTTTTTTTTTTTTTTTTTGTATTCCTTGAGCTAGTCACCTTGATGCACGAAAATCTGCTGTTGCTGGGTTTTTGCTCTTACTGAAGAATTTTAAGATTCTGGGCAGTTTGTCTTCATCTCAGTGCAGTCAGAGTATTGGTGCCACTCAGGTAAGGGTGACTCATAGTAGCAGAAAGAATATTTGACAGTTTTCTTTCCTTTTTAATCCAGATCTTGAAATCCTAATTGGTTAATGGACTAACCCCAAAATAGGCTCCATTAGTTATGAATTCTCTGATTTATTCTGTAAAAGGACTTCACTGCTCTGAGTTCATCCATATGGCAAATTTAGGTTCTTTTTCCCCCAGACCCCGCTATATATATTGAACAGCCAAGGATTTGAGGGTGAAATAAACATCATCAAATATGAAAGAACCACATCTTGCCTTCCCCCAATAGCTTTTTGAGGGTTTTTTGCTTTATCTTTGGATCTCTTATCCCAAGTACAGAGCCTTCTTAGTTGATGCTTAATAAATACTTACTGAATTAAATTTCTACTTTATGCATTGGTTAAGTACTTCATAAAATTTATTAGGGACCTGTAATATATATGCAAATAACCATAATACAAAATTAAAAGTTTCACATATATTGAAAAGAGGTGCAGTCTTTTTTTTAATTGTTTTTCTTTCATTTTGGTTTTTTTGTAATAGTGTTTACTTTTTTCTTTAAGGTAATTTTAGCATTCATTTTTACAAAATTTTGAATTCTAAATTTTTCTTCTTTCCCTCCCTCCTTCCCCTTCTTCTTTTCCTAAAATGGTAAACATTTTAATATAGGTTATCCATGTGCTGTCGTGTAAAACATTTCTATTTTAGTCACAATTGTGAAAGAAGAAACAAATCAAAAGGGGGGAAAACATACACACACAAAATAACATGAAAAAAAGTGTGCTTCAATCTGCATTCAGGGTCCATCAGTTTTTTATCTGGATTTGAATAGCATTTTCCTTCATGAGTCCTTTTTACTTATTTTGGATCATTGTGTTGCTAAGAAGGGCCAAGTTATTTACAGCTGATCATCACACGGTATTACTAATACTGTATATAGTATTTTCATGGTTCTGCTCATTTCACTTTGCCTCTACTTGTATAAGTCCAAATTTTTCTAAAATTATCCTTTTTATTATTTCTTTTTGCACAGTAGTTTTTCATTAATTTTGTATACCATTGTTTGTTCAGCCATTCCCCAATTGATTGGGATCCCTAAATTTCCATTATTTTGCCACCACAAAAAGGGTTCAGTAAATGTTTTTCTTTATATAGATCTTTCCCTTTTTTATGATCTCTTTGGGATTTAGACTAGTTAGTGGTTATTGATGAATCAATGAATGATGCCATTGTTAGGATCAGGGAGTCAGAAAGGGGAGCAAATTTGGGGAGAAAACTTGAGTTTGAAGGTTTGAAGTGCTGATGAAAAAAAAAACAGGTGAAGATACCCAGTGAGCAATTAGAATTGAAGGCCTGGTGCTCAGAATAGTAGTGAAGGCTAGTGTGAGTCATTTGAGAATCATTTGTGTGGAAATTATATTTGAAGTCATCTAAATGACTGAATTTATCCTAACTAACAAAGGATATAGAAAAATAAGAGAATTAAAGATAGCACTAATATTATAGGATTATGAAAAGGAAAAGGTCAATGAAAGAACCATTCTCCTTGATTTCTAAGAGATGACTTGGAAATAAGCATCATACTTTAGGAGGCACATTCATTCTTTCAGATCACTAAATTTTAGTACCATTTAGTGTTTTATTATTATAGCTTCTTGTGGTATTTGGTAGTTAACATACATTCCTAAATACAATACTTGCTGCCAGAGAGCAACTAGTTACAGAGGAGAACAGTGTTCATTGAGTTAATTTCAGTAAAAATGCTTCAGATCCTCTAGTGGAAGATTTAATTTATAGATCCTGATTTCTAAGCAGTTTGAGGAGCATAGCAGCTCAGCACTAACACTTCCATTATTTTACATAGTATTGTCTGTATTTTATTGTTAGAATGATTGCATTTGACAGGAAAGGAGAGCTAGGTTTGAAATTCTTGTCATAGGAACATATACACATTTTCCTTCTTGTTGATTACTGCCTTGATAAAATAGGATGGACATGAATCATTCTCATTTTTTTTTTCAGGTCCAAGTGGATGTTCATAGTCGTTACAACTCTGTTGCCAATGAGGCTTTTTGTCTTGAGATTTTAGATAGCCTTAGGAGATGCTTAGGTCAACAGGCTGATGTACGTCTTATGCTTTATGAGGTAAATAGATATAATGATGGAGCTTAAATTTTTCCCTTACTTGATAAAATTATTTAACTAGATTAAATCCATCTCTAATCTACCCCAGGGAATTTCAGAAGGGTTAACAGAAAGATTATTAGCATTCATCATTAGGTTCTTAGAACCAAAATGGGTCCTTGGAACCTCTTGGGATGAAGTATGAAGAATGTATCAAAGGAAAAGGAACAGGAATTCCTGTTACTAGTGAAGACATGGAGGCAGAGACTGAAGGCCAAGAGATATATATTGTGAATGTTAAAGAAATGCTGACCTTATTAGGAAAATGCATCCCAATTTCAGAAGTATTTCTATGCTTAAGTCTAAATTTTGAAACTAGTTTTAGAGAATTAGAGCTTTATTTTTGCAGTAATTTGGCCTGTGGTCTCTTTATTATTCACTATCTGTGCATTGAGATATATGGAATGTTCAAGGAGGACTAGCTTGTGATAGCTTACTGAGCCCATTTCAGATTTGGTGTCTACCTGGCACTCGGCTCTCACCTGAAGCTGTAGCATATGCAGCAACCACACTCTGGCAAGTCATCTTGGCAGAGAGGCTAAACCAGGTTGAAGGTAACCATCAGGCTTCAAAACCATTGGTGCATTATGGGTTGTCTACCCCACACATGTGAAGACTTCTCCAATGGAATGAATAAGTGGGAACAATTTGGTCCAATAGCCATGAAAGTGACTAAGTAGGTGATGTGGAGCTCTTACATAGTAGTCAGACATTAAGATTCCAGAGACATCCATTGAATCCTGGACTGCCACCAGTTATTCTCACTTTTTCTTGCTGCTGGGCTTCAGTGACTTTAGAAGAGAGAGTGAGACCGATGACTTTATGCAACTCTGCCTCATTTAAATCTAATTTTCCCTACAAGTTAAGAGCTCACCCTATAAAGTCATTGGTTCTCTTTGAAATGAAGGACAAACAACAACTGTGCATTAGATTTTTTAAATTGGACAAATGGACATCTCTTAACTTCCTCTAGAGAATAACATGGGGATACAGGAAAAAATATACTTGGCATACTTCAAGCTTTTCAAAGAAAGTTATGTTAAATTATCATCTTAATTATTAGTTCTGTGATGGAAGTTCATGTGTATGTATTTGACTTTCTTCAGGGTTTTTATGATGTCCTTCGAAGGAACTCTCAATTGGCTAATTCAATAATGCACACTCTTCTTATTCAGGTAAAGTATATTTGGTGAAACAAAAGCCAGTTCTTAAAGAAAATTATTCATGTGGATTTTGATCTTTTTAGGCTTTTCCAAGTCCAAAACAAAAATTTCCAATCAGTGCTTCTCAACCCCAGGTTATTAATCTGGAAACACAATAAATGTCCCGAGTTTCCTTCCCCTATTAACTATTGAAATATGGCAAAGCCATCCATATTGCAAAGCATCTAATAATCATTGCCCACAGATCTTGAATAATCTTAAATATAAAAACTTAGAAATCCCTCTTAAAAGTATAAATAATATCACCAAGATTGAGTGGAAAATGACTCAGATAAGAAAAAACATTTCATTTAATAATAGAAGTAGCTAGATGAAGTAATAGGAAAAATGATGGCCTCAGAATCAGGAAACCTGAATTTGGTCCTAGTTTTGCCATCTAGGTCTTATATGACTTTGAATAAATTACTTAACCTTATTTTTAGACTATGGTTTTGAATTTCCAAAATCTAAGAATTTTCTGAAATGGATTGTGAATTTGGAAAACAAAATTTACTTTGAAAATCCAATTTATTCTTGAACTTGTTATTTTGTAAATACCAATAAAGCAGTGATAATTTGCAAATGTGATAGCACTCATGTTTTCAGATTAATTAGATTCTTTGAACTGGCCTGGATCATAGAAGTCATACCACTTTTACCTTATCTAAACCATAACTCCCATATGAGAAGGTAGTTGGTCAGCCTCTTTTTTTAGAGAATTTTGTTAAATTTATATTTTGAATCTCACTTTCTTTCTCTGTAAAGGGGTTTAGATATGATGATATCTAAGATTTAGTGTCTAAATCTGCTGTTATCAAGAGAAGATTGCTATCCTTTTAGGAGGGATTCTTAACTGAGAGTTCTTTGATTTTTTTATTTTATTTTATTTTATTTTTTGCTGAGGCAATTGAGGTTAAGTGACTTGCCCAGGGTCACACAGCCAGAAAGTATTAAATATCTGAGACCTGAATTGAACTCAGGCCCTCCTGACTTCTGTGCTGGTGCTTTATCCACTGCGCCACCTAGCTGCCCCCTCCCCACACCCTTATTTATTTATTGCTGTGTTTTTGAATTTTTTAAAAAGAATATTGATGTATTGAACTACCTGCCATCTAGGGTAGGGGATGGGGGAGGAGAAGGGGAAACTTTGGAACAGAAGGTTTTGAAAGAGTCAATGTTGAAAAAATTTCCCATGCATATGTTTTGTAAAAAAAATATATATAAAATAATAATTAAAAAAAAAAAGAATGTTGATAGGATTACAAAGGAATTATTTGAAATTATTTGAAATAGCTATCTAATTTTATACATTTAAAAGCATTGTTCTGAGAAGTTATTAGTTTTGCCAGTCTGCCAAAGGAGTTCAGAATACAAAAAAGATTAAGAATCCTTTTTGGATATGGATTTTACTTTTATTTCCAGTAGTCACCAAGGAAATTTAGGTAAGGAAGCCATACTGTAATCAAGTTCTGTGAGATATGAGAGGATACTCTCAACCTATTTTTTTTTTAGGGTAATGGGAGGTTAAAAATTTTTTAAATATATTCATTTGTGCTGATTTTTCATAAAAAATGCTATGTTATATAGGATAATTCTTGGGGAGAATATATATACTGGGGGAAATGATAATGATATAAAACTCAAATATATACATAAAAACTTATTTGGAAAAAAAAAATCCATGATTTCTAAGAATTGGCACCAAAAAAGTTATTAGAATGCCTTTGAATACTTAGATATTTTCTTTCTCCCTTGGTAAAATAATCCTCTAGATTATCCAGAAGTAATCTTCTAGAAGACCCAGAGCTTTGGATAACATACCAACCTGATTCCATACATATCTGAAAATTTAACCACGTTTGTTAATGATGGTATCAGTAGATAAATATATAAATTTAATGAATTAAATTATAAATTTAATGAATAAATGTAATGTAAATGTAATAAATTATAAATTTAATGGATAAATGAAAGTCACAGATCTTTGTTTTTCTGCTGAGCAGTTAAAGCAGTATTATGAACCAAAACATGACCTGCTACCTCCATTGAAACTAGAAGCATGCATTCTGGCCCAGGGAGATCAGATTTTTCTTCAGGAACCTCTGGTAAGATCTTTTACCTTTTGGGGGTATGACTTTAAAAAAAAAAAAATTAACAAGTGTGAATTTTTTTCTCACTCAAATGTCAAATGTCTCCCTTCCAAATTAAAAACCAAAATAAAAAAATCCTAGTTTTAAAAAAATGTATTCAAGTGGTACATTCCTGTATTGCCTCTGTCTAAAAACATGTTTCATTCTGCATTTTGAATCCCTCATTTCTCTGTCAGCAGGTGAATAAATACACTTTCTCACCAGACCTCTGGAATCATAATCATTGCATTGACCAGAATACTTAAAGTCTTTCAAAGTTGTTTGTCTTAACATTGGTCTTTATTACTTTTTGTCATCATTGTTTTCATTGTTAAGTCTAGGATCTTCCATCAACTGAGGACTTATTTTCCTACAAAAGTTTCACCATAGCACTACGATTATATTAGTTCTTGCCTCTGGTGTTATTTCTGTCTTCAAAGGTTGGTTTATGTATGAACTGTCATCTTAGCTTTCTCAAGTACTAATGGAGATCAGAAATCAAAAGAAAAATTAAAACAAGCTCTTCAGAAGTTGTTTAGAGCCCACCAAAAGACTACTTAGCATCTTACTCCATATTGATAATCTTTCTTAATGTACCCCATGTTGATCCAGGATCTTTAAAAACCAGCTTTCTAGAATTGATCTTTCAAAATGTATTTTGGCCTAAATTTGTGTTCATAGAATGAAAAATAATAGCTCTAAAGAATTAAGGGAGAGTAACATTTGTATCAAGCCCCAGAGGACATTTAATATTGTGCTATGGTTTTCTTGCATTCATAGGTTTGGATCCAATGCTGATAAAGACAGAAACACCATCCTGCTGTCTATTTAAATATGTTTGTTTAAAATTCTAATAATTCATGTTGATTTGACTGCTTTTTAGGTGTTGTTGCTAATAATTTGCTTTCTAGACATTACCTCAGGTAAGCCTAGTGTAATACCCAAGAATTAGATTGAATGGTTTTTCCCCTTTTCCTGCAGGCTCACCTGTTGTGCTGTATCCAGCATTGTTTGGCATGGTACAGGAATAAAGTAATGCCCGAAGAGGAGGAGGAAGAGGAGGAAGAAGGATTCCAGCAAGACTTAGAAGACATGTTGGAGTCAATTACTATTCGTATGATCAAGAGTGAGCTAGAGGACTTTGAGTTGGTAATTGATGTTTCTTCACAAGTGCTATGACTTGGGTGATCAAAATGTTCAACAATTTGTTAATTTATTCAATTTGTCTTTTTAGGATAAATCAGCAGATTTCTCTCAGTCCACTAATGTTGGCATCAAGAATAATATCTATGCTCTTCTAGTGATGGGAGTATGTGAGGTCCTGATTGAATATAATTTCACTATAGGCAATTTCAGGTAAAGGACAACTATGCCTATCCACTTATTAATAATAGGGCATGTTGGTAAATAAGGATCTTAATTTTTGGCATCTGTTTAACTCTTACCAGTAGTACCCACTCTACAGACCATAGAATGTGTCTTTTTCTGATAGATTCACAATATAAAAATTTTCACTTTAATTCTTTATTCCATAGAACAGTAAAGTGTGCCAAATAGGTGTATGAATGTTTAGTTTTTCCCCTTGTAAGCTGGTAACAGGTTCCCCAAGCCCCGAATTCAAGAGCTTCCTTTGATTTTAATAGAGAAATTTTGTTTATATTGATGGTATCCTAGGCAGATTTATGTGATTTGTCTAATGAAGATGAAAACAAAGTATTTTCATATACTTTTCATATGATAATAGAAAATTTTTGTGGCCTTGACAGCTTATGACAATAAGTGCATGCAAGGGCAAAAACACAGTAGTTTAATGATTACCATTACTGCTTTTTCCCTTCCCACAGTAAAAATAAGTTTGAAGAGGTACTGAGCCTATTTAAGTGTTACAACAGACTTTCTGATATCCTCAAGGAGAAAGCTGGGAAAGGCAAGTCTACAATGGCTAACAAAACAGTTCGTAGTTTCCTGTCTATGAAATTTGTATCTGCTCTGCTTGTGGCTCTATTCAGGTAAAGATCTCTATGTTATTATTTGGGAAAGTTGTTGGGTGTTCATTTGTTTTCAGATAGGTTCTAAATTCTGTGAACTTGACAGCAGTGCCCCCAGAAGAGCAGTGTAATTTTTGCATGTCAGCATGTATAAAGCAACAAATTTCTTTAAAAGCTTATAGCTCTTCAGAGAAGTACTCCTGCTCATGCTTAGATTCACCAATCTGTCTCAGATGAACACCAGTGTCTCTGCTAATTCCCCACATTTCTTAATCATTGTTTATACAGTTCAATCACACAAACATTTACTTTGTAGAAGACACTGCCAAATAAATCCTAATGAAATAATAGCAGTTGAAAGGAGACATCTCAGGAAGATAAAAAGATAGGAGCAATAATGTAGAAATGAACTCCAACCAAGATCATTATCAGAGGCAGTTATATAGTAGAAAAAGAACTGGGTAAGTGTGGGAAAGAAACTTTGATTTCTAAGAATCAGGGGACCTACATTCAAGTGTCATCTTTGCAGTTGATCCTCTAAGGTCCTCAGTTTCCTTCTCATCTATAAAGTAAAGGTGAGTCACCAAATGACTTCTAAAAGCCATCTAAAACCGACATTCTGTAATGCAAATGCTATTTAAAAAATCTTAAGTGATATGAACATATAACAGAAGAAGATAAGAAGATTATGACAAAGGAAATCTGCATAGGCAATAAAAGAACTAGAAGTAGATAAAGACAAAATTTAAAGAGCAAATTAAAAGGGCAAAGATGGGAAGTATATTAAGTATAGTATAGTAAGTATAAGAAGGTGGAGGTGACTTGAGAAATCAGATTTAGAGCAACCAAATGAAAAGTTGATTCCAAAGTCCAGTCTCAACAGTATCCAGAATCTTCCTGGATCCAGTTATTTTTCTTTTTTCTTTAATTAATAAATTTTGTTTTGACATGGCACACAAGCTAACATCATGAAAAAATGGTTATAATTAATAATACATGGACAAAAATAATAAGTGCAATAGTACAAATAATTTGATAGAGTATTTTAAAAGCCCGCCAGATACAGGATGATTTTTTAAAAATTATTACCAAAGTAGTTTTCCATTTTTCCAATTAATAGCTTTATTTGTACCTCATTAAAAATAGATTATCTTTTATTAAAATAATGTGCTTACATTTTATAAATTAACACTGTCAATTGTATTTTGAGTTTTGTTGATGTTAAAAATTGTCATTTACATAGCTGTCTTTAATGTATAAGTTTTTTTCTTATGTACATTGTTTCCATTCTTTTTTCTTTGTTGCATCACTTTTCAGAAGTATTCTATTTCATAGAATTATATTCAAGGAAAAACTGATCATCAGCCCAGTTCTTTTTTTTTTCTTTTCTTTTTTTCCCCATCATTTTTAAAGTTGAATATAGGTGATTCTAAGTGGTAGAGAAAAATTTTAAATGTCAGCAAGATGCTTCTTTTTTTCTACCTTAGAGATAGTTCCCAAAGCCACGAAGAAAGTTTATCTATTCTGCGGTCCAGCAATGAGTTCATGCGATATGCTGTGAATGTTGCCCTCCAGAAAGTGCAGCAGCTAGAGGAGACAGGACAAGTGGATGGTCCAGATGGGCAGAATCTAGATAGGATTTTCCAGAATCTCTGTGAAATCACTCGGTGAGTCATTGATCCTTCTAAGCCCCTGCTTTCCATCTTTTATGGAAAAGGACCCGAGAAGGAAAAGATTTTGATTCAGCTCAATAAGCATAATATAAGTACTTGCTATAAATAAGGTGCTATGCTGAGTATAAGGGACAAGAAAACCAGAAAAATAATTCCTGCTATTGAGCAGTTATACTTGGAGTTAGGGCCCAGGAGGAGAAGAAGAGAGAAAAAAATGTGAGCAAAGAGCATGATTGACCTGGCTGTGATAGGAGAAGCCTTTATCTCGTGCCACTGTCATCTGAATCAGCTGAAACATACACAAATGATCTTCTCTACAGGGTCCTGCTGTGGAGATATACTTCCATTCCCACTTCTGTGGAGGAGTCAGGAAAGAAGGAGAAGGGCAAGACCATCTCTCTCCTGTGCTTAGAGGGCTTGCAGAGGATCTTCCACACAGTGCAACAGTTCTTTCCTTCCAAGATCCATCAGTTCCTTAGGGCTCTTGGTAGGTATTTGAAATGTGAAGACATTTTTCTTCACATTTGGATTTTACTTCTCTTTACTGCCAATCTTTTGCTTTTGAAACCTTAGAAAACTTAGAAAATGACATTTTGAAATGGTAGTTTTGATTTGCTAAGGAGTGACATCTAGTGGTCATTAAGCTGCTACATAACTACATATAATTAGGAATAGTCATAAAAAATTTAGTATTTTAAAAACCTTCAATCTATGAGATGATTTTTAAAAAATTATTGCTGAAAGATGACATACTTATATGAAAAAATGTTCTAAATCACTATTGATTAGAGAAATGCAAATTAAAACAATTCTCAGATACCACCTCACAGCTCTCAGGTTGGTTTAGATGACAGGAAAAGATGATGATAAATATTGGAGGGGATGTGGGAAAACGGATATTAATGTTTGTTGGTAGAATTGTGAATGAATCCAACCATTCTGAAGAGCAATCTGAAATTATGCTCAAAAGGCTATAAAACTCAGCAGTGCTGTTACTTAATCTATATCCCAAGGAAATTATAAAGGAGGAAAAAGGGCTCACATACAAAAAAAATTTGTAACAGCTTTTTTTGTGGTAGTAAAGAATTGGAAAATGAATACATGACCATCAGTTGGGGAATGGCTGACGAAATTGTGTATGGAGGTAATGGAATGTTATTATTCTATAAAAAACAATGAAAAAGCTGATTATAGAAAGACCTAGAAAGATTTATATGAACTGATGCTGAACAAAATAAACAGAACCAGGAATACATTGAACACAATAACAGCAAGAATGTGTGATGATCAACTATTAAAGACTTAGTTCTTCTCAATGGTTCAGTTATCCAAAGCAATCCTAATAGACTTTGGACAGAAAATGCCATCTGCATCCACAAAAAGAACTAAGGAGACTGAATGTAAACGAACACATTCACTTCTTTTTTTTTTCTGTTGTTTTTTTTTTTTTTTTTTTTTTTTAATCTCTCCCATGTTTTTTCCTTTTTGCTCTGATTTTTCTTTCCCAATATGATTCATAAAGCAATGTGTGTTAAAAATAAATTTTTAAAAAGGAAAAAAATTTAAGTTTAAAAAAATTATTACTGAAAGGTCTTCTTTGTTATTGTTAGTCATTTTTTTTAGTCATGTCTGATTTTATGACCCTATTCGGGATTTTCTTGGCAAAGATTACTGATGTGATCTACCATTTCCTTCTCCAGTTTATTTTATAGATGAGGAAACTGAGGCAAACTGGGTTAAATGTCTGAGACCAGATTGGAGCTCAGGTTGACTCCCTTACTCCAGTGTCAGTACTCTAAAAATTATGCCACCTAGCTGTTCATCTCTTCTATGGGGTCAACACAGGTGCATTATAGTCATGTACCATAGCTTGGTTTTTATAAAAAACTATTGCTGTAATTTTTTTTTTTTTAATGTATGGAGTCTTTAATTTATTGATTTCCTTGGGCTAGGTATCTAGCAGTGGCATCTCTGGCTTTGGATAATAGTCACTTTATTTGTGTAATTCTAAATTGTTTTTCAGAGTAAGGGCCAATTTACAACTTGACCAACAATGTAGAAATGTGTCTGTCTTTACAACCCCTCCAACATTCACTTTTCCCATCTTTTGTCATCTTTGCCAATTTGGGAATGAAATGAAACCACAGAGTTATTTTCATTTGCTTTTTTTTTTTTTTAAACTTTCTCTCATTTGACTACTTCTCTCTTAGGGGATGACAGTTGGTCTTAAAGTATCTTACATATCAGATTCTTATGAGATGTTATTTGATACAAAAATTTTTCCTTACACAGCAATTTTCCTTCTTTTCTTCATTGCACTAATTTTGTTTATGCACAAGCTTTTGAATTTCATGTAATTGAAATTTTTTTAAATCACTTTTATGAACACCTTTATAGTTAGCTATTCATCCCCTAACCATAGTTATAAAAGGTGCCTGCTCTTGTTCTCTTCTAGTTTTTAATAGTAAGAAATTAATATTACCTAAAGCAATCCATTTTATATTTATTGGTGAAAGATTTAATTTCTACCAGACTGCTTTCCAGTTTTCCCAGCAATTCTCTCCAAACAGGATTCTGGCCTGGGGTAATTTATGTTTTCAGATTTGTTTTATATGAGGCTATTGAACCAGTAATTTTTCTGATTCTTTCTTGTCTACTCTGTTCTGCTGAACTACATTTCTATTTTTTAATTAGTATCCACTATTTTGATGACTACTGCTTTACAATGTAGTTTGAAGTCTGAAATGCTATGGAGTAAGAGGTGTGGTGGAAATTAATCTTTAAGTCTGCCACTGAACACAGTTTGATTTCAACAATAGAATACATATTAAAACATTTTGCTTCCTTTCCCAGATATCACCAATGAAGATGAAGAAGAGGAAGATGTTAATATCACCCAGAAAGCAACTTTCCAGATCAGGCAGTTTCAGGTGAGTGACTTTGGGTTGGTTATCTTCAGTCTGACACATTGAAGTAAAAAAGAATCAGTTGCTGCAGTAATGTTAGGAATTGGTTTGGCTTAAACACCAGAAATTATTCTTTGGAGGAGAGAGAAAAATTCGTAGCAAAAACAGCTGATAAGAAGAAAAACTGTAGTATATGTTCCCTTTTATAGAGGAAAACGACAAAAAAATTTTTTTCTAGATCACATAATGAGCAGCACAACAGAACTCTTAGAATTGACTCATTTATATGAGTTCTTGGTGTCCTTTGGGGTTCTGTCCTGGGCTCTCTTCACTTTCTATACTACTTTACTTTGTAGTCTCATCAGCTCCCTTGGATTTAATTACCTTCTCTATGCTGAAGATGCTTACATCTACCTTTCTTGCCCAATTTCTCTGATCCCCTATTTTCCATCTTGAAATGCCTTTCAGACATCTCCAACTAGATGTCCAGTAGACATCTTAAATTCACTATATCTAAAGCAACTCATTTTTTTCCCCAAAAATTTTCCCCTCCCACCTCCACCCACTTCCTTTCCCTATTACTGTAGAAAGTGCGCTACCATTCTCTAGAACCTCAGACTTGAAGCCTCAGACTGATTCTGGATTCACTCTTTCTTACACCTCATATGCAAGGTGGGGCTAAGTTTTGCCCATTTCACCCTTGCAAATTTCTTGAATACGCTCCCTTCTCTCCTCTTGACACTGTCACTATCCTAGAGCAGGACCTCATCACCTCCTCATGCCTTGATTACTGCAATAAATGGGTCTGCCTGCTTCAAGTCTCTCTTCAAAATATTCTCCAGCCAGCCACTTTAGTAAAGTGATTTTTCTCAAGTGCAAATCTGATCAAATCACCCTCCAGCTCAGTAAACACCATTAGCTTCTCATTGCCTCTAAGAGCAAATACAAAACTCTGTATTATATTCACAGCTCTATATAGCCTAGCCCGCTCCTATTTTTCTAGTCTGTAAGTCTGAAATTTTTGTCTCCAATCATTTCTGTCCCAGTCATCATTCCCCAGATCAGGGTCACCTCCGCCCCTCCTTTTTCAGCTTTTCTCTGCCTTGTCTTTCCCTATCAGGTTATTGCTCCTTGAGAGCAAGCATTATCTTTTACCTCTTTCTGTGTTCCCTATTACTTAGCTCAGTGTCTGGCACATAGTAGGACATCAACTCATTTTCTTTACTACCTAGGCAGTGTTCTGCCTGGTAGCTACAGTCTCACAAAGACAACTGTCATTTTTTCCTTAAAATAAAATTATTCACCTATTAGGAAAAGAGTATTACCCTTTCCTTTGAATTTGTCAAAATATTGTGGCAATACCCTGTTTCCCAGAGCTAAGGCCCAGGAAGCAGGCTGTTCCCTGAGCTTGACATAATAATCATAGTCTGTACTTTGGATCATATCACTATTTGACTTGGTATTGCTTAGACCAACCCTAGATTAGCTCCCCTTATTTCCCAGTTCATCCATCACATGTTCACAATCTCTGTTCCTTGTCACTGCACTCCTGTTTCTGTCACAAAACTCTAGTTCTGGGCAGGATGACCAGACTTGAGACAATGACTATTCCCAAAGGACTTAAGAACACCTGTATTGATCCAAGAAATGCTAACCATGAGAACTATCTCAGTATCTTAAGAATGATTGTGTTGTGAGCCCATCTCTTTCATGTCTATAAGTGGCCTCAGCTTTAGCAGCCTTAAGCCCTTCCTTCTTAGGAGGGGTGGACTCTTCCTGCCAGTATTATTTTTGTCACTGCCGTAAATTAAACTTTTGTGTCCTGACTATCCTGCTGTTACACCTTGGGTTAGAAGCAGGTTCTGGTCTGGTTGACAAATCCATCAGATAGTTAGAATATCTCTATCACATTAGCTACAGCTTAGATGAGGAAAACCATTTCTATAACATTTTATTATATCTCAAATAAGCATTATACTTGTGGGATGTTGAAACCATCAAGATTTCGTTTGGTTTTAATTGTTCCTCCCCCTGCCATAGAAATCTCTGACTAAATTATTTTTCCCTTGTACTAAGAAAGAGGTTAGAATTAGCCTTGGAACCAAGAAGTTCTGGGTTCAAATCTTGTCTTTGACACATACTGATTGAGTGAACCTGGGCAAGTCATTTAACCTTTCAGCATTCTAAGTAGCTCTCTGGGACTCTATAAAGTTGTAGAGAAAGGACCTGTCTGCATTGGTCAAGGAAGTTGTTTTCCTTCTCCAAGACCAGGCGCTCCTTGTGCCAGTGAAATTGAACCTCTAATCTCAAGCTCTCTCTACCAGGTAGATTTATCTGTTAATAATTCTGTAAATTTTCTTCACATAGAGATCGCTAGTGAATTTGCTCAGCTGCCAAGATGATGATTTCAATGGCAAGGAGGCTCTCCTGTTAGTGACTATTCTTTCCAGTTTATCCAAGTTACTGGATCCCTCCTCCCCTCAGGTACTGGTACTAAGCTTTGAATTTTCAAGTCAGCTTTTCTCAGAAAAAATAGTTTTAGATCATGAAAATAATTGGATATCATGTTTTAGCATATTGTAAACTTTGTATATTTTTATACAGTTGTACAATTTTACATATTGTCAACATGTATTTTCTTTTGCCTTAAAGTTAACTCCCATTAATGTAAGCTATATGCTGTCTCAACTAGTCTTCCTACCTGTATATGTGAAAGCTTTCTGGTTTTGCTGCTTAGGCTACTTAAAACCTTTATGACCTTGACCTAGTATAAATAGTATAATCTTCTATAAAATGGTGGAGTTTAACTAGATGACTTCGTAAAGTTTCTTTCTTTTTTTTTTTTTTTCCCCTGAGGCTGGGGTTAAGTGACTTGCCCAGGGTCACACAGCTAGGAAGTGTTAAGTGTCTGAGACCAGATTTGAACTTGGGTCCTCCTGAATTCAAGGCTGGTGCTCTATCCACTGTGCCACCTAGCTGTCCCCTACTTCGTAAAGTTTCTTCCAGCTCTAGATCTATCAACTATGGTTTCTGATACATATAATAATCTGTGCTGTTGACTATTTCCCTCCTCCTAGAGTCTGTGTGAATAATATTACAGACTGATAAAAATATGACCCAAACATTCTGTAGGAGTCTTTGCTGCCAGGTCAGCCGAAGGCAAAGAGGAGCATCAAGGGAATGCATGAAGGAAAAATGCAGAGAGAAGCAAGGCTGGTGACAAAGATGGGTCTCTGTGTATGCTGCAGCAGAGAGAATCAGAAATGTTTTTCTTTTCTTAGTCTCTTTCATTAAGGGTCAATCTACTTGGAAAATGCAGAAATGGAGGGTGAGGGGAAAGGTTTTTACCAGCTCTACGGATGATGTGCCCTTCAGAGGTTCCCAAATCCTTTTCCTTCACTTGGAGATAGCAAGGAGTTGGGAGTCACTTAAGGCCAGCCCTGGGCTTGCAGAAAGACTGCAGTAATTTCTAACTTCTGAAAGAAATAATCTTGAGAAGGCAAAGGGACTAATGGAAGAAAAGAACTTTAATATGAAGGAGGAATTATGGAGTTATTTAGAGACCTCTGCACTGAGGAACAAAATTAGAGATTGAATTTGGGGAAGAAAGAAAATAGAATTTGAAGAATGGTTGAAGACCAACAACTGTAGCTGAAGAGAGGAAAGCTGGAGAAGAGGGGTCTGAGGAAAAAAGACTCTTAAAGAAGGCAATTGGTAAGGTAAGGTATGTCAATCATTGCTTAAAGAAGACCAGATGAAATATTTAAAAAAACCTGAAAAGTTAGGTGTGGCTATCAAGTTGTTAAAGGCTGTATAAAGATGTTCATGAAATGCTAAGGAGTTAAGCTATTAAAAACCCAACGCATAAGTAGTTTGGGAACCTGAGACTCTCTGTCTGGAAAGTAGAGTGAATTTTGCAGTGACCTGCATGATGTTCATATTTCTGCCTTCACCAAATGTTGCCTTGACTCTCTATGTTCAAAGTCTAGGCTGGTCTTCCTAAAAGAGGAGGTGAAGATACTCAAGGAACATCTTTCCATAAGAAAAGATCTGAAAAAAATCTCTAACCAATATACTGGATGTGAGTCAGAATTCTAAAGGATCTTGACAGGCTAGAATATTGAGCTGAATCTGGTAAGACAAGACTGAATAAGGATGAATATAAAGTCTTGTACTTGAATATGAAAAAATTGAAGATAAAGAAAGAATGATAGTATTTGTTATCAAAAAGATCTGGGGACTACAAGGTCACTACAAGTCAACAGCTTGAAGTGGCAGCTAAAAAAGCTAATACAATCTTGGATCACATGAAGAAGGGCACAGCTTCCAGGAATAGGAAAGTGATGGTCTCATTCTATTTTGCTCTTGTCAGAGGACATATTGAATTTGAAATGTATAGTAGGCAGTTATTATTACATAACTAGAGCTCAGTAGAAGAGGTTAAGGCTTGACATATAGATCTGAAAGTCATTAGCCTAAAGATAAGTAAATCCACAGAAGGCGAGATCACTAAGAGAGTAGTTAGAAAGAAATAGAGAAATAAAGAAAGCCCAGGACAGAGCCTTGGGGTACATTCAGAGATAGAGACCATGATATGGATGATGATCCAGCAAAGGAGATTGAGGAGTGTTTTAAAAATGGGTAGGAGGAGATCCAAAAAAGAGAAGTATCATGAAAATCCAAAGGAGACAATATGCAGGAGAAAAATGGTTGACAGAGGATGAGGATTGAGCAAAGAACATTTAAGAGAAAGCCAGACAGCAAAGGACTGAGAAGACTAAGAAGAGAGAAAGTTAAGAAAAGAGGAAGTATAAAATAGGTTATTAACCTGGGATTTGTGACCTTTTAAAAAATTGTAACATTTTAATAACTTTTTCAGTGTAATTAGTTTCATTTCTGATTCTAAAGCTCATTCTGAGAAGGGATCCATAGGTTCCCCAGACTGCTAAAAGTTAAGAACCAACTCCTGAGGTGGCTGCTTTCTTCTAAGAGTATGGCTGAGAAAGGGAATGTAAATGGAGGCTGATAGCTTGAAGGGATAGCAAAATCCAGAGGAGGTGTTTCAAAAACTGGGGCGGGGGGTGGGTAGAGTAGGGAGGGAAGGGGGGGGAGGTAAGAGTATAGGCAGCAAAGAAGAAACCAGGAGCTTGGGAGGGATTGAAGAGGGATAGAAAAGATGTTTGTGAGGACAGTTAACTAGAGGAGATAAGAAGGAAGGAAGAGATCCAGGAGGCCATTGAGGCATTGGCCTTGGAGTGGAGATGGGCCCTTTCTTTCTCAGAGCAGAGTGAAGGAAGAGAGATTGGGGAGAGAAGGTGATGAAGTCCAGTGGTCATGAAATTAGAAGAGGAGGAGAGACATGGCTTTACTTTTTCAATAAGAGAAAAGGTCAAAGACTTCAAATGTGAGATCAAAGGTAATAAGGAAAAAAGCTTGAGGACAGAAATTTGGAGCAATAGCTGTGGAGAGAGAAAGAGAATTTGATAAAACAAATTGTGGTGGACCCAGCATAGTTGCATGGCTATTTGGGGGGGGGGGAAATGGAGATGTGTGGGCTAGATGATAATACATTTAGAATATTTAGAATTAGTTTAATGCCCAGACACAGTCATCAATAATGATTTCATGTCAGCTTGGAAAGATCTCTTTATTGTAGTGTAGTTGGAATCTCTCTTTTGCTGTATCCTGTTTAACACTTTTAACTTGAATAAAAGCATAGAGGCATGTTTATCAGATTTGCAAGTGGGATAAATCTGGGGGAAAATAGGAGATCACAGATCTTTTAAATACTCCATTGGAAACCTACTGTCATGTGGAAGTTGAACAGTTTAGGTCGAGTCCTTTCCACCAGACAATATCCATTTAATTCTATTGTCATTTAGCCTACTTTCTAACTTTTACACAAGAATAAAGTGAGTTGTTATAGCAAATGCTTTACTAAAATTATACCAGTACTGCAACTAGACTGCTAGAATGAAACTTTAATGAATGTTGGGAACTGACATCTTGTTCAGTGGTCATTAAGTACCAACTTGATGCATAGCACTGTCTTAGTTCCACATTTTAACCCTTCCATATCTTCTTATCACTTTCAATTTTCAGTAGGGCTTTTACTAAACTGAGTACCTTCCCACAGTTTGTATAAATCGTATAAATACTAGTGAAGCATTTGGGTTGTCCATAATTGTTCCTTTCACTACCTGCCAGTATCTCCTTTTTTGATCATGTATTTCTCTGGTATCTTTTATGCCATTTCTGCACTATTCTTTATTGTTAGCATGTTTCATTGATCTGCAGTTTTAATTCTTTGAAGACTGATATACATCACCAGAAGCATAGTGGGATTAAAAAGGCAAACTTTTGTTTCAGGGATAAGCTTGAGATTATTAAGAATATGTAGAGTTTCCTTAAAGACAATCCAGCATGCTCTTATCCCTTTTTCATATTTGGACGCAACTCATTGCCCAAGTCATTCATCTACAATATTTGTTCCAAATAAAAATACTAACAAGTTAGCACATTGGGCTGTTATACCAACTATATATCATAGTCTATTGTTCTTTATTTGTTTTTTTTCCTGTGACTGGTTAGGCTAAATTTTGTTTTTCTGGGTTTTGTTGTGGTTTTTTTCATGATTATGGAACTCATTTAGGACCATTTTATTGCTGAGAAATTTGATGCAATCAGCATAATGTCATCCATAAACTGGAGCATCTATAGCAACTGAAAAGCTATTGGAAACCCCTTTCTTTTGGACTCTTGATAGATATCCTCCATAACAGTGGCAAACATTTTTGGTAATAAATGTCTCCCTGTTTTATGGACTACTTGAGAGTAACAAGCAGAGGATTACTGAACTGTTTTATCACTCAAGATATCTTGATTACCAAAAAATATATATATGCATAGAATTAATTGTTGGTGGAAATATGGGAGAACACTCTAATGCACATAAATTGTTGTAATCATTCTCCTAGAAAAGTTTTGAGATACATTCAAAAAAGACACTAACCTTTCTATATTCTTTTTGACCCAGTGGTTGTATTACTAAACTTGTACCCTAAAAAGATCATAGAGAGGATTCATATGTACAAAAATATTTATAGCAATACTGTGCTTTGTGGCAAAGAACTAGAAACTAAAGGGTTGGCAAGCAACTTGGGATTGTCTGAAAAAAATTATGATATATAAATATAATGGAACATTCCATCAGAAAAATTGACAAAAAAGAATAGACTGAGAAATCTAGAAAGATTTTTATGAAATGAAGCAAGGATAACAGTTTATACAATGATTATAACATTTAAAGGGAAAAACTATAAAAGACTTAAGAATTCTGATCAATATAATAGAAAACCATAATTCAAGAAGACTAATGTTGCATCATGTTTCCTACCTCTTGTCAAAGATGATAGATTAGAGGTGCAAAAGAAGACATAAATTTTCAGACATAGCCAGAACATGGTTTTTTAGTGTTTGTTTGTTTTATCATTTTATTTGTTAGAAAGGAGGGCTTTGAAGCAGGAGCTATGGAATGAAGTTAGGGAAGAGAATTATAATGCTGGGAGGGAGAAATAAGTGCAGTATTTTAAAGTTCACATGTGAGTTCAGAGGTAGACACATGCAGAACAGCATTGGAAAGACTATGATGAATTTGGTAAATTTTTTAAAGATGTGCTTAACAGATTTTGTTGTTGTTTCATATTCTTTTTCATTTCCTCCCAGACAATTTTGATTAAATGAAATGGAAAAAGCTTTCCAATAACAAAATTAATGCATCTAGAATACAAAGGGAAACTTTCCCAAAGAACCTCATACTAGCATTTGATATGTATTTAAATTCAGGAGATGACAGGAATATTAGTAAATTTTAATCCTTGAAAAGATGGTAGGTTTTGAATCTTAAGTCAAGCACAAAATCTTTCTGAAAGAAGTCCTTGATTACATCTAGTGCCCAATGGTCATTTATTTTTTTCAATACTTGGAACCCAATTTTTAGTTTGTTACTTTCATGAGAGTGACTGATCCTTCTACTTTGATACAGCTTATTCAGATGCTCTCCTGGACAGTCAAGATGTGCAAGGAAAACAGTTTAGGTATGTACTTTTCTTTTTTAATGCCATATATAAATCATTCTCATTTGATGGCATTTATTAAACAAATATTCTTTTGATAATAGGACTATACTATTATTCTATTGGTTTGTTATGTCATGATAGTGGACAGTTACTTTTACTTATTTGGCTTATGGATAGGAAGACAGATCCACACAGAATGGTTTTAAAAAGTATATTGAGCTAGTGTGTGGCTGGACAGCCTACAATGTGATTTGAACAGCTTTTCGTGAAGTAAGCCAAAATGGGCTTACCGGGGCTATAACTTGATCATTGATCCTTTCCTAGAGGATGCCTCATTTTGCAAGGGCCTGATGAATCTTCTCTTCAGCCTCCATGTTCTGTGCAAGAGTCCTGTTAGTGTACTCCGTGACCTGTCCCAAGATATTCATGGACAGCTTGGAGATCTAGACCAGGTACTGCAGAACATTCTCCAGATCTATAGTTGGACACTGGGCATCTAGAGCCTTTTCTGATCTGAATTGAAGATGTCCTATGTGCTTATGACTCTCACTCTTTTCTCCTTCCCCAGGATATAGAGGTAGAAAAACCAAACCACTTTGCAATGGTGAATCTGAAAACAGCAGCTCCCACTGTTTGTGTAAGTATTGCTGCCAGAGGCATATGAATATACTGCATACTAGAACAAATAACCAAGAACAAATTACAATAATTGAAACCCAGGGGCCTGGCTCCCATATCTCCAGTCCTTTGCCTCAACTGAGTCCTACATACCACATCATAAAGTTCCTTTTTCTTTTGTAGTTACAAGTTCTTAGTCAGGCTGAAAAGGTTTTAGAAGAAGTAGACTGGCTGATTATCAAACTTAAGGGTCATCTTGGCCAAGAGACTCTGTCAGGTAAGCACTCATTTACATGAAAACAGTTCAGAATTGAGACTGAAAAGCACTATTGAACTATTTATAGAATGGGAATTTATGAGATAGCATTCATATAACTTTATGTTGTGTGATATTTATTTCTGGTAAACTACAAATGTATTTTCACTAGACTATCAACTGAAGTAGAGGGCTCTAATACGTAGCTGTGATTTCTAACCTAACTTCTTTCCTCTGACTAGAAAATAAAGCTATTTAATTTACATTTGCTGATATTTTCTTCTTTCAGAGGAGGCTTCTCAGGAAGTTTCACTAAACCAGACCCTTGAGAAGGCAGCTATATTGCAACTTGGGACTCTCCTCACAGCATTCCATGAGCTGGTGCAGACAGCACTGCCATCTGGCAGCTGTGTGGACAGCCTGTTAAGGAACCTCAGCAAGATCTACACTATCCTTACAGCTCTTGTTAAATATGTGAGTAATTGGTTCTGTCCCATCATGGCCACCAGCCTAGAACACTGGAGTCATTTTCCAAAGTCACATCATAACACTTGGACAAACCAGGTGTGCCTTGTTCCAAGGTCTTAGAGTTGTCATTCATTTGGTCTTAGTTAGGACAGGCTTCTCTAGTATTACTTAACAGTCCAGTTAGATAAGTACATTTCTACCCATTTTTTAGATGAGGAAACTGAAGCTTAGAGTGGTTAAATGACTTGACCAAGGTCATACAACTGGTAAGCAATGATTATAGGATTAGAACCCAAGTCTCCTGGCTCCTGCAGAGGCAGCTAGTGGTACATCAAAAGAGCACTGGGCCTGGAGGTAGAAGGACCTGAGTAAAAATGCACAGAGGTGGGAGATGAAGGACCATGTAGGTGAAGCACCAAATAGGTCAACTTAGCTGGAACATATAATGTTGTGAGAGGAAGTGATGTAAAATTAGCCTGGAAGGATGGGTCAGATCCAGGTTCTGCAGGACTTTTAAATGTTAAATGGAGACTTATTTTTTCCCTTCTAAATTTAAATACCAAAAAAGACGCATTTCCAAACACAGCAAAATATGAAAAGAGATATATCTATAACTCTGAATCTTTATTTCACACCACTTGCATTTTTTAAAAAGTATAAACTCTGTTACTTTCAAAACTCTCCTCCTTGTATGTGCTTCTTTTTGAATTTTTTTGTTCTCTGAATTTTTTTCAATCAGCAAAAATCCACCTTTTCTCTCTCTACTCCTAAACTGCTCCTCCCATTGAAAATGAAAAAAAAAAAAAAAAAACCCTTTGTTTACACATATGTAATCAAGCAAAACCAATTTTAATGTCCAAAAATAAACGTATCTCATCTAGCACTCCCTGTTCTTCACTTTTTGGTCAGAAGATAGGTAGCATATTTCATCATTAGTCCTCTGGAATCATGATTGATCATTATGTTGATCAGATTTCTTAATTCTTCCAAAGTTGTTTAACTTTACCATATATATTGTCATTGTGCAAATTGTTCCTAGTTCTGTTCACAAAACATCAGTTCGTGTAAGTCTTTCCAGGTTTATCTGAAACCAACCCTTCCATCATTTCTTAAAGCACAGTAGTGCTCCATTACATTCATGTACCATAACTTGTTCAATTAACAAATTATCACGTTCCCAACTTTTTGAGCACTCCCTCAGATTTACATTCTTTGCCATTTCAAAAAGATATATTTTTATACATCCTCAATTAGTTTAGAAATAGTCTCTCTGTTCATATATCCTTCCTCTAATTCCATCTTACTTTTCCCTTCTTATTTCCCTGTTGAGTTAAATACATCACTTGAAACTATTTCCTCCATACCTATACCTACTTTTTTTCCTTGTTGAGTTTAATATATTTCTGCTGTAAACTGTATTTAACTGTTTCAGATAAGAGGAAAGTTTTTTCTGATTCCTACTGCATCTCACCCCTTCTTATTATTTCGTGTATTATTTTGCTCTCCAAATATGAGAAATAACAAATTCTACTCTCCTCTTTCCTTCTTTATACTTTTTTAAACCTCTTTTCCTTTTCCTCTCCTGTAACTTTTAGAACCTATTTTTCTTATTTGAGATATTCAGTATCCATGGAAGATAAAAAAGTTCTGAAGTTTTACCATGTTAGAAATACATCATCATGCAACTTCTTCCAGTTGCTGAGATAAATTTTCCTTTCTAGGTTGTTCTTGATTCTTGCATTTATATTTCAGAATTCCCATCGAGCTCTAGTTTTTGCTTCAGAGATGTGTGAAAGTGCTCTATTTCCTTGAGGTCCATTTTTTTCCCCTATGGATTATATTCAGTTTTGCCAACTTTAAAAAAAAAAAAAAAAAAAAGTTTGTTTTTTGTCTTTCTCTCTTGCTTTTTGAAATATATTCTAAGAGCTCCCCTGGATTTTGGTAGAAACTTCAATGTCTTGTGTGACCTTTACTATAATTGAACTGCTTTCTGGATGGTTCCAATATTTTTTCTTTCATGAAGAAAGTCCTGAATATTGACTATGTGAGACATTCCATAGAACTTTTTTTGGGGGGGGGTATTTTTCAAAAGATAATCAATGAATTATTTCTAGCTTTACTTTACTCTCTGGTTCTAGTAGATCTTGGCAGTTTCCTTTGGTGATTATTTTAAATATAGTATACAGACTTTAGTTTTGTAAACATGATTTTCAGACAATCCAACACTCAGACTTTCTCTCCTTGATCTATTTTTCAAGATCATTTGTTTTTTGGTGTCAATTATGTTATATTTTATTTGGAATTTTTTTGTTTTTTATTTTAATATTTCATATTATGTTGTGTAATTTATTTCTGTCTGATCTATTTAGGATTTTAGGGATTCCATTTTTTAGATAAGAACTTTTTACAACTTAACACTTTATTTCTAGGCTACTCACTCTTCCAATCCTTATTTCAAGTGCTTTTATCTTATTTATTCCTTGCTTCATTTCTTCTAAGTATTTGTGGACCGCTTGATTGAGAATTGATTAGAGTGAAAAGAGGCAAAATGTAAGGAGACTAGTTAGGAGAGACTAATTCAGTAGTCTAGCCAGAAGGTTATGAGGGCTTGAACTAGAATTCTGGCCATGTGGAGGGAAAAAAAAAGAACAGGAGGAAGAGAATGAATGTGCAAGTACAGTTGCCAACACTGAGCAGCTTTTTGGATAACAGTTGTGAATACCTAAGTGAAGGATTGAGAAAGACTAAAGTTATGGTCTCAACTCACTGAAGGACAGGCGATGCTTTCTTAACAGGAATAGGGATGGGGAGTTGGGTGCAGTTTCTGAGGAATTAATTATATTCTAGACATGTTGTATCAGAGATGCCTGTAGGACATTTTGGCGAAAATGTTCAGCAAGTATTTGAATATATGAGATTGAAACTCTGAAGGAGCAATGGCACAAAAAACTAAGAGGAAGTGGTCAGCAGTACCAAATATTGGAGAAAGGTCAAGGATAAATAAAGAGATCTCTGGTAATCTTGGAAAGAACAGTCTTAGTTGATTGTTGGGACAGAAGCAAAAGAGCAAATGAGAAGTAAGAAAAGTTGACAGTGAGGATAGTTTTCTTTAGAAATTTGGCTATTCAAGTGATGAAAAATATAAGACAACAGTTTAAGTGTGGGGCCTGGTAGGGTTAGAAGGCATCATAATGTAATAGAAAGTATTAAGAATCAGAAGGACTCATTTTGAATCTTAAATGTGAGCACTAGACAAGCTAACTTCTCTGAACCCCCTTTTCTTCATGGAATAGCATTCATCTTTTTACTTCCCAGAGTTGTGAAGAAGTGCTTTAAAAGCCTTAGAGTACTATGCAAGGGCAAACTGTTATCATAATTATTATTGTTATTGTTTTAATTATTACCCTAACACTAACACCAATTCTTACCTAAGAAAAGGCAAATATCTTTTGGTATTCAATAGCAAGTATCCTCTGCTTTATACTTTGCAGATGTTTCCGTCCAAAATAGGAAAACAAAGAGTAGTTCAAAGCAGCTAATCACTTCTCACTCATGCCCGAGAGTAGATTAGCACTCAGGAAGACATAGAAAAGATCATCATAATACATTTTGTTATCCCTGAGAATGGGTATAGAAATCTGTTCCTAGGCAGTTGGCAATCAGGATGAGGCAGGGGAATGAGCTTTTGAAGTAGAGCATCAGTAGTCTTGGCAATGTCTGTGTTGGCCTTCCTACAGAAGACAATAATGAGATAGCTTGGTGTCCCAGATAAAGGGACAATTCACTTGATGGGGAAAGAGCCTCTCTAGGCAAAGCTGAGCTATCCCTTTGTGTAGGAAAATAAGATGGGAAAGAATGGCTTCTATTATCTCCCACTCACCAAAAGGAATGGTTTTGGTGTTTCTGAAAGAAAAGAAAGCTTCATCTCCCTAGTAGTGTGTAGATTCTTCTCCCTTCTCCTATATTTTTGTGACACAGTGAGATTTATCCAACTGAAATTGCTCCCTCCAAAGTTACCCATGATCTCTTAAATGCCAGATCTAATAGTCTTTTCCCTATCCTTATCTTTCTTGATATCTCTGCAGCCTTCTGACTCAGCCATCCTTCTCCTTGATACTTTCTTTCATGACATTGCTCTGTCCTGGTTCTCCTCCTATCTCTCTTTGCTGCATCTCAGTTTTCTTGGCTGTGTCTTCCTCCAAGTCACATATACAGCTAATGGTCAATGTCCTCCAAAGCTTTGTACTTGGCCCTCTTCTCTTCTCCCTCTACACAGGGGGTGAGGGGAAGGGTTGAATCTAATCCACCACCTGTTTTTGCCGGTTCCTGCTCTTATTATTTTCACTCGTGATTTTGATGAAACCAAATGTATAACCAAATGTTGAGGTCTAGCTAAGGGATACCTAAATAAAATTAGGATTAATTGAGGTCTAGTGGCAGGTTTGGGGTACAGGGAGTCAAGTGGAGCTCCCCTGCAACCTCTTTGGATTCGACGCAAGGATACAAAGTTAAATGAATTCTAGTGTCGGAACGAGTCCCCTGTAAATGAATTTACAGGCCCAAAAACCTAGATTGATAAAGAGGTTTATTGTAGGGTTTGGAAGTAAGGTTAAAGTCTGGTTAGTAAAAGGCATTAGAGGAAGAAATACACCAAAAGCAGCGGACAGAGAGTCTGTGACGCAAAGCATGGTGCTTGCATGCTTCAACTCTCTGCCAAGAGATGATTCCAGCTTGGCTCTTTTATTTGCTTGAAGGGGCCTAGGGTGGAGTTCCAGGTTGATTCCTCGAGGGCTAGAACCCACCAGGTGGGGGTTGGGGAAACCTGAGCAGATAGTGGGGGCTGAAAACCCAAGCCAGCTCAGATCCAGTGTGGGTTGGGCCCGGATATTCAAAAGGGTGCTTTTTGGCCAGGATTTGTGAATCAAAGGTAAGTCCAAAAAAGGGGTTGGGGATCAGAAAAGGTATCTTAAAGGGGCCATAGCCCCCATCAATTTCATAAGTTCCCATGGGTTCAGTTATCTCAATGTTGCTGATTCACAGCTATCCAGCCCTGACTACTAACTAAACCACCAAATTCTTCCCTTCAACTATTAGACTTCTCAAACAGGATGTCTCACAGTTTTGTTTTTGTTTTTTTTTTTTGGAGACCGTTCAGTAATTTGCTTAGTCATATAGCTGGGTTTGAACTCGACACTCCAGGACACTGTGCCACCTAGTTGCACTTTATATTTTAAATTTAGTATGTCCCAAACTGAATTTATTATCTTTCCCTCCAACAAACAGCCCCTATCTGATCTGTTGCCAAGTCTTACTGATTTCACCTTCATAATCTCTCCTATATATGCCTCGTTTTTTCTTGACACTGCCTCCATCCTGGAGCAGGCCTTCATCATTTCACATCTAGACCACTACAGTAGCCCATTGAATGGTCTCCTTGACTCATCTCTTCCACCATTGCAATCCAGCCTCTTCTCAGTGTTTTACAAAAGTGCACCCATCCCCCATTAAATAAGCTCCAGTGTCTCCCTGTCTTCTCCAGGGTTTAATATAAATCCTCTATTTGGCATCCAAAGACCTTCATGCCCAGGCCCTCTCTGTTTTTCTGGTCTTCTTACATCTTACTCCTTCATAATCTGCAATCCAGTCACCCTGGTTCCTTGGCTGTTGTCACACAAAGCCTCCTATCTCCTGACTCCAAGCATTTTCAGGGATTGTCCTCCAGGCCTAGAATGCTCTTCCTCCTCATTTTTACTTCTTAGCTTCCTTCAAGTCTAAGCTAAAATCAAATACTTTCTGCAAAAGACTCAATCTTTTTTAAAGCTCATGCCTTCCCATTGATTATTTCCAGTTTATCCTGTCTGTATCTTCTTTGTACATGGTTGTTGTTGGTGGGTTATCTCCATTAAACTGTGAGTTCCTTGACAGCAAGGACTGTATCTTTTTTTTTTTTTTTTTTTTTTCCCCCAATCTCTGGTGCTTAGCACAGTACCCGGAACATCACAGTGCTTAATAAATGTTTGTTGATTTGAGAGATTCCATTCAGGAGTATTTCTCAATGGAATAGCAACTGTAGTTCCCCTTTATAAACTGCTTGCCTCATAACCACCATTATCTCCATTATGCTTAGGAGGGGAAATGGCTTAGTTGACCATTGGATGCTGGCCCTCATCATCTCTTCTGGGCTATATCAGTACTTTTCTAATTAGTCTCCCTGTCTCTCCTTACTCCCACCTGTCCTCCACTTAGCTGCCAACTGATCTTAACACAAACCTCAGCTTACTCAAGATGTGACCATAGTAGTTGTTCAAAAATAGTGGCTCCCTATTATCTCTTAGATCAAATAGGAAACTTTTACATTTAAGCATTTAAAATCTTACATAACCCAGTTCCTTCCTTTCTGATTTTCTTACACTTTACTCCCTTTCCAAGGATTCCACCATTCAATTATGCTGACACTTACACCCTCCTACAGATATTCATACAGGTACCCTTTCCCTCCTTCACCCTGTTCTGGGGATTTGCACTGCCTGTCCCCTGTGCCTCTAGTGCTCTTCCTTCTTCCTCAGACTCTTACCTTTTCTGACTTCATTCAAGACTCAGACTTTCTGCCTAGACATTCCCTAGTTCCCACAGTTGCTAAATCCTTCCATTTATCACAAACAGATTCTGCCTATAATTATATAGTTACTTAACATGTCTTCTCCCTTAGAATGTAAACTAATTGACCACATGAGTATTTTTACTGCTTTTTTTGTCACTATATATGTGCTTAATTTGACTTAGTGACTTGCATATAGCTAAGACTCAAACCCATATCATTTGTTCTCGGGCTCAACACTTATTCCCTTCCACCACAATGATTTTCACACTTATCTAAGGAAAGCTGAAACAAAGATTTTCTTTTCTATCAGTATCTCCAGGTTTGCCGTAGTTCAGGAGGAATTCCTAACCGTATGGAAAAACTGGTATGTTTGCCTTTCTGGAGGGAGGGAGGGAAAGAACAGATTTTATTTGAAATACAATCAATCATTACATTTCTGCTCTGCAGGTTAAGCTCTCAGGCTCCCATCTGACACCACAATGCTATGCTTTCATCTCTTATGTGCAGGTAAGAGAAACAAAAACTAATTTTGAGTAATTAATTCCTATGTAACAGAACATAGCAGAGACTGTATCAAATATCCAAAATAGACTTCTTCCCTGTACACAGAAGGAATGATAGAACCACTACTGACAGAAACCAAATGATTTTACCAAGTTTGCAGCAAAAGTCTCCAGTCTACAACTAAACAATCTAGTAGCCCCCAGAACAGACTCTAGGTTAGAAGCTTTTGAAGAAAGTTGACATTTTTCTCCATTCAAAAAATTTGTACCCAGCAAGAAAATTTTTATTTCCTGTCTAGCATTTGTAGCAGGGAATGAGTATGCACTTGGGACTTAGTAATCCTAAAACTAACTGCTATAAGAAGCCTATTGAGAATATGAGCAAAGGGCTGGTGAGGACAGAAGTACGGTGGTATCTCTGCTAATAAGCTGAATCTAACATACATAGGCCTTTTTCTCTCAGTCCAGTTGAATAGAGAGCCCTTTCTCTGCTCTCTTGGAATTCTCATGGAATGTAAGGCTTGGAGGGATAATCTAAAGAGGTTCTTGCTTTCAATTCCTTTAGAACATCCAGAATGAAAGCCTAAGCTTTGCAGGAGAGAAGAAAAAGGAGAAAACTGCTGCAGTCACCACAGCCATGGTGAGCTTGTCATGAGATTTAAATCTTGACACAACTTATTAGTTCACTTAGTACTCAAGCATTTTGTAATGATCTGATTTGTATTTAGACTTTTAACAACAACAACAAAAAAGACTTTAAAAAAAAAAAAAGAGAAGTTATTTGCAAATGATAAAATGGACCTACTATAACCTGTTCTTCAAAAGCAAATCACTTTGGAATAACATTTTGAAAAATTCATTCTTGTACATAATTAGGCCTAGCATGGCTTGATGAACCCTAAATTCATTAATTCTACTTGGTTAAGGAAGCTTTAGTTTATTTAGTTCTGGTATCTGAAGTATTATCAACCCCCACTGTTCCTATATAATCACAGATTCATAATGGACTATAGGACTCCTAAGCCAGGAAAATTTGATTATAACATTTGCCTTCTCTTTACCTTCTAGGCTAGAGTTCTTCGAGAGACCAAACCAATTCCTAACCTGATCTTTGCCATTGAGCAATATGAGAAATTTCTCATCCATCTTTCTAAAAAGTCCAAGGTAATTCACAATGAATACTAAATTCAAACAAAACATTTAAAGCAAATTGGACAGATGACAATAGCTAACATTTATATAGCACTTTCAGATTTTGCAAAGTATTTGACAAATAATATTTCATTGTATCCTCACAACCCTGGAGGATGTTATTATTATGCCCATTTTACAGATAAGTAAAGGCAGAGTTGCACAGGCAGGTTCACAAAACTTTCAAGTGTCTTAAACTAAATTTGAACTCATGCAGGTCTTCCTGAATCCAGGTCCAACACTCCATTCTTGATAAGGAAGTGAAGGATCAGTATCGTACATACATGATTTAAGATGTTTCAGTGAAGAGGTTGTATATATAATGAAATAATTTTTCTTTTTATATACACTTCTGTCCTAGGTAAACCTAATGCAGTACATGAAGCTCAGCACCTCCAGAGACTTCAGAATCAATGGAGACATCCTGGACACAGCTCTTCAGGAGCAAGAAACAGATGAAGAGAATGAAAGAATGACAGATCAGGTCAGTTCCCTTTTTTCTGTTTCAAAAGATGTAATCAGATGTAAGCTCTAAAAAGGGATAACTCACACTGATTGAACACTTTACAGTTTACAAACTGTTTTACTCACAATAATCCTTTGAAGTGATTAATACAGATATCATTTACAGATGAGAAAACTGGGCCTCAAATAGATTTCTGGTCATGGTCGTGTTTTTTCCATCATACTCTGCTTTTTATAGGTTAATGATGATAACGGCATCCATGTGGGAATAGAGGTGAGACTGAAAGAAAAGATGACTAATTGTAGAAAAAGGAAGGGAGCCTATTGCTATAAGAAAATAAATACTCTGATATGAATTGGGGACATAATTGGAGGTAGCTGTTGGTTCTCTACCTGGCTGCGTTATAAAAAAGCAAGAGGTTGAACTATTTAAATGAAATAAAATTGAGTTTTAGGAATTTCAGTTGTCATCTATATGATTCTGATTACCAAGTGTGAGCTGATCATTTAAAAAAAATTAAATGTAGGTAATTAATAGTAGATGGGAATATACTTACTATCTATGCCCCACTTGGCTTTCCCACACATCTATAAAATGCTTTTCCCCTAAATTAAGTACTCTATAGGGAAAGGAGAGAAGCTGTTCTTCTAAAAAGCAGGAGTATTACACTTTGATAAAAACATTTATTTTTGAACATTTCACTCCCCTTCCAGACTGTTGCATCTGAACAGAGAAAAGATGATGATAGTCAAGAACCAGCCAAGAAGAAAAGAAAAAAAAAATGAAATCCCTGAGTTGCTACATACAGCACAATTCTTAACTGCTTCAGGACCTAGAGCACCTTTACTTCCTTTGAACCTACTGAAATGAACATTCATTCTTCTTGGCATATCAATAGAATGCTTTATCAAATAGCAGCACATAAACTCTATAAAAATGTCCTCTTTCTGGAGAAATGACTGACCCAAGGCAAACTCTGTCCCAGAAAAGGGTGAACTATAAAAAGGCCTTCTTCAATATTAATGCTCCATAGGAGCAAATGGGATATTTTCAGACCACAGAATTCTTCCAGGATTAGCTTCTTTTCTCCAAGGATCCTTTGGTGAGTTTAATTATTTGATAAATATCCAATGCTTCACCTGAAAGATAATTAAAATTGGTTAGTGGGACTTGTCTTGTGACTGGGTAATGATTGAGAATGTTAATTCCCAGAAACAGGGTTACTCTATCCAGCAGGGCCTCTATGACTATAATTTTTTTTTTTTTTTAAATCCCTCTAACTCTTTAAGTTAGCTTTAATTCCAGTATCTGCATTCTATGGGTAGAAATAAAACAATGTACTCACCTGGAGGGATCCCGTATCTTCTTTCTAGTCCAGTTGGGTTGGAAGGTGTTTTACAATCCATTGTTACTTCCTTCCTTAAGCACTGGTCAATATCAACTGCACTGAAAAAGGCCACAGACTGGGGCAAGTCGTTAAGACCTAATTTATAGGCAAACATGCATCTGAAATAAAACAGATATTTTGCTAAGTGAACAGCTCCCACATTCAAAGACTGACTGATAAAAACACATACTGTCTTATTTTGTTCTCAATCCATTAGGTTAAATTTATAATTTTCCACAGAATCCTATACCAACCATCCAAAGGGCCTAACCCCTAAACTCCACTTTTCTGCTAGGCTGAAACCCACCTCCCATGAACATTTACATATGACAAATTTTTTGCTTTTAAAGAAGGGCAAAAAGCAAATTTAATAACTCAATATTAGTGGGCAATATTTGATCCTTGTTTAGTAATTGTCACCCTACTATTTTAATATTGGTAGAAACAATCATGATATCAATACCAAAAACTCAAAGCAAAGCACAATTTTTTTTTAACCTGTCATCAGCCTAGACCAGCAAAGTTCCAGAAGTATGTATCAGTATGTAAATAAACTAATTTTGTTCAGATTGCTGTTCTTGTTTATAAATCACATGTAAATTCAGTTGTTAAGAGTTCTTGGATTAGAATGATAAAGGCATTTTTCTAAGGTCCTTCAACCAGAACTGAGTTAGCAAGAAGATTGAAACTATTTAAGTACTCTCTAGTTACCCAGTGATACCTTATAGAATGGAGGTGACTCTTGGTTCTAAACAGCGTAAATCTGTCTAGAAGGTTGTACTATGCCTGAAAGGTTTAAAGTAGGATATCATCAGTAGGCTGACCACTTCATAAATTCTTCAATTCATAGGTTGCCATAGCAAGAGGGAAAAAAAAAAAAAAAAAAAAACTCAAAATGTCCCACCATCTCTCTTTCTGAAGTGACTAGTGGAGTGGCATAAAAGACGCTGGGGATGAGGGAGTGGGGAGAAGAGTTCTAAGAATGAGTTTTTAATCTATAAAATTTAGGGTCAGAGAGATCCTTATTCAATGATCAAGACAATAGAAGGCTATTGGTAGAACTAAATCATATTGATCTTGACTTCATTATGAATCAAAGAGGTTCACAAATGTGGGTGGAAAAAAATACTTCTTTCAATATAATGAGTTATTTTATAACTCTATGTGTTTAATTTTATGCATTTAAGAAACATTGTTTGGAGTCCATGATACACAAATAAATTAAATGAAGCTAGATGACCATAACAAAGGATATCACTTGAATAGACAAAAAAATTAGCAAAGTACTAGGAATACAAAGAACAAGTGATACCTGTTCTCAGGAGCTCACTTTCTAAAAGGAGGGGAAACAATATATAGAATGACCAAGAAAGGGTGTGGGATAGATAAAGTCTGGGAAGTCACAAGAATGCAGACTGACTGGAACAATAACATGCAGAAAGTTATATGTATGGATACTAGTTTAAAATTGATAGATTCTAGAAGACCAGTTAGGAAACTTGCAATAATTTAGGTAAGAGATGTTAATTAATTAAAGGTCAGAACTAGGCTGGTTGGGGGGAGGGGGGGAAGTTAGTAGAGATGTCCTGTCAACTGCTAGACCTGGAACTCAAGAAAAAATTCAGGGCTAAATATATAGATCTGAGATTCATCAGTATTAAAGATAATTAAAATCCATGCAAACTGATGAGATCACTGGAGAAAATAAAGAGAAAAAGTAAAAAGGATCCAGGTCAGTTGACCTCTTCAACCAATTAGATCTAAATCAAAAGTTTTGCTCTAATCATTTCAAAAAGCATTTATTAAGCATATGCTTACTTAAGTATCCGGCATACTGCTAGATTTTAGGAAATCCAAAAAAAAAATTAATTTCAGGTATGTGTTTGTGGAAACACTAACACTAGAGTTAATAGGAAGACTCTTCTGTAGTAGGTAGCATTAGGGAATTAAGGTTCTAAGAGGCATATGTGAGCAAGGAAAGCTTTCTAGGAATGAATGGAAGACTGCCCAGACAGAGACTGGACAAAGTTTCTGATTAAGTTTCATGATCATGTCTGGAAACCACAGAGGAAAAACTCATTGAATAAAGAATACCTATTGTTCAAGCTGATTATGATAAACAGTTTAGACAGCCCACAAAGCCAACCAGTATGTCAGCACAAGCATCTTTTGACAGATGATGTAGATGCATAACAAACAAGAGCTCAGAATGGAGTATTAGAAAGGAAAGTGGATCTGACTGACTGTTGGGAAATTGTGCTACATAATGATCCTAGCTGCACAAAAACAAAGAACCATCATTTTTAATACTGATAACCTTCCAATTATTCTCTATGGCTATAAGTCATGAATACTGTCTCAAATTAAGAGGAAATGAGGAAGTGCAGACGTGCATGAAGGTCATACTGTCAACAGAATTACACGGGAGAAGCAATGTAAAAAAATATTACCTGGGAAGTCTACACTTTTGGAGGGAACATCCAATTTGATGAGATCTCAGATCCCTTACATTACTGAAGTTATATGGCAAAATGAAGAGGGTCTGAGGCAGGAGAAATAATACAATGACAGCTGGACATAAAATAAATCTCATACTCAATTGTTAAAATATCCCTATCACTTACTTGCCTGTGTCTAATTTGGTCTGTTCACTTCAAAAAATTTTAACCTGAAATTAAATCCCCTATGAAAGACTAATCATGTAACATCTCAGTATCTCAGTTACAAATGTTCTAATTGTGCTTCCTTTCAAGTTCTGTTCTTTAACTTTAAGTTTCCCCTCTAAAGGGTCACAAACAATGGGGAAACTCTGAGTGAGGTATAAGACCCTTCAGCCCAAAAGGAGCCTACTGACAATGTCAGGGTTGGCTCCCATCTCCCCTAAGGGCTCCACCTTGAGAAGTCAGGAGGCGGGGCAGCTAGGTGGCACAATGGATAGAGCACCAGCCCTGAAGTCAGGAGAACCTAAGTTCAAATCTGGTCTCAGACACTTAACACTTCCTAGCTGTGTGACCCTGGGCAAGTCACTTAACCCCAGCCTCAGGGGAAAAAAAAAAAGTCAGGAGGCAATGACAACCTGTGTTGTGATTGAAGCAGAGCGATACCAGGTGGCAAATTACATACAATAGCAAGTTGTTCATGTGGTCCCACGTTCGCAATATATACAGGGTATGAGGGTTTAAAAGGGGAAAGTTGGGAGCTCTAGAAAGCAGGACACAACAGTTACCAAGATTGATCTTACTGATCCATAAAACTATTGATCGTCACCACATATGGCAACATCTCTCTGAATTCTATCAGTCAACAAATATTTATTCCATACCTGTGCCAGGCACACGATACCAGAATTAGTAATATAATTTCCTTTTCAGAACCCTTAACAAATTTTAGACTGGTTTGACTAAACAGAACTTTTATTTCAGAGGCATCGGCAAAGGGAAAACTGGTCCTCTCTGAAGTAATGAATATATCTTGCTAAAAAATGTTGGGCTGATTTGGAAAATATAAAATCATTCTGACTAGGTCTATAAGGTACAAAGGAGCTATTCCTAACATTTTCTCTTTGGCCCTCCAATTTTACCCTTTTCTTCTTCTCTTAATAAATGACAAACTCCAGTTTTACTAAAATTGAAAGCTACCTTTCTTCCCCCCGCCTCCATTTCTTTAAACTTCTCTAGTCTCAGATGAAAAAGTACCTTTCCATCTCTATTCTTGATCCCTCCTTCCCATCTCTTCCTTATCCTTAATCCATAAATTACATCTGCATCCATTTTCAAATTCTCTTCTTGCTCCTTCTAATCATGCTTAGGTCTTCCCTGTCTTCAGTCCATACCATTTTAAATGAAAAATTTCTCTCCAGAATCAAGATAATGACCTTACCACTCCCTAACAACATAATGCTCTCTCTTCAGCATAAAAACACTGGAGACTACTCTCTTTAAGATTCTTCTCTACCAAGGGAAAGGGACCTGTATGTGCCAAAATGTTTGTGGCAGCTCTTTTTGTTGTAGCTAGAAACTGGAAGTTGAATGGATGCCCATCAATTGGAGAATGGTTGGGTAAATTATGGTATATGAAGGTTATGGAATATTATTGCTCTGTAAGAAATGACCAGCAGGAGGAATACAGAGAGGCTTGGAGAGACTTACATCAACTGATGCTGAGTGAAATTAACAGAACCAGAAGATCGCTGTACACTTCAATGTTGTATGAAGATATATTATGATGGAAGTGGATATCTTCAACATAAAGAAGATCCAACTCACTTCCAGTTGATCAATGATGGACAGAAATAACTACACCCAGAGAAGGAACACTGGGAAGTAAATGTAAATTGTTAGCACTATTGTCTTTCTACCCAGGTTACTTATACCTTCGGAATCTAATACTTAATGTGCAACAAGAAAATGGTATTTACACACATATATTGTATCTAGGTTTTATTGTAACACATGTAAAATGTATGGGATTGCCTGTCATCAGGGGAGGGAATGGAGGGAGGGGGGGGATAATTTGGAAAAATGAATACAAGGGATATTATTTTTTTAAAAATTACTCATGCATATATACTGTGGAAAAAAAATTTTTCTCTACCCTGGCTTCCACAAAACTGCACATTCATGGTACTCCTACCTCTCTAGTCATCCCTGTCTCTTCATTCTCATTAGGGCCTTTTACCATGGCCATACTCCAAGGTTCCATCCTAAACTTTCTTCTAAATAATAAAAATCTTCCTTAAGTGATCTCATCCATTCTCATGGCCTCAATTATCATCTACACAGATGACTCCGAATCTTTATTACTATCCTCCATCTCTCCCCAGGGCTCAAGGCCCATTATTTCTAAATTTTATTAGATACCTCCATCTCTATGTCCTTCTGGCATCTTAAACTCATTTTGAAAATTGAAATTTTGCCAGTGTTAATACACTCCTGTAGTTCCTGCTGTTACAGAGGCTGAGGTAGGTGGATTCCTTGAATTTAAGACTTCTGAGCTTCATACACAAGGGCTAAAGTTAAGTGCACTAAGGGTATTACCACCAAATGCAGCACCAATCTGATGAAGCTGTAGGGGACAAAAAGGGAACAAGCCAGCTGCCTGAGGTGGAGGGGATCAGCCCAGGCTAAAAAACAAAGTCAAAACTTCTATGCCAATCAGCTATGGAGTTGAGCCTGTAAGTGGCTCCTTCATTTCCAGTCTAAGAGAGACAGATAACAGAAAGAGAAGGAAGAAAAAGAGGGAGTATAATTTACCCCACCCACACTTTTCAATTTCTACTAATGACACTGTTCTCCCAGTTATTCTACCTTGCCCCATACATTCAGTTAGCAACTCTTCTAGTTTCTACCTTCACCATGTCTTATTTCCGTCCCTTCCTCACTTCCACTTCAACCACACTAATCTGGGCCCTATTCCTTCTAACTTAGCTCCTATAAAAAACCTAATGAATTGGCCTGCCTGTCTCTAGTCAAAAGGTTATTTACCTGGAATTGGGTGAATTTAACATTTTGAAAACTAATAGAATTCTTTTTTGTAATCCTATGTATTCTATTTTGTGTGTTTAATAATATGAACTTCTCATAGGTTTTATGAGATGCTGCCAAAGAAGGTCCATGACACAAAAAAGATTAAGAAGCCTTTCCAGTCTCTCTCTAAATTCATCCACATAGCTGCCCAAGTAATCTTCCTCATGCACATCTGTAATCACATTAGTCCTCTACTCAAAAATCTTTTTTTCCCTTTTTGATCTGATTTTTCTTGTGTAGCATGATAATTGTGGAAATATGTATGGAAGAATTGCACACATTTAACCTATATTGAATTATTTGCTGTCTAGGGCAAAGGGTGGGGGAAAGAGAGGAAGAAAAAATTTGGAACACAAGGTTTTGCAAGGGTGAATGTTGGAAACTATCTTTGCATGTATTTTGAAAATAAAAAACTATTATTTTAAAAAATTAATCATAAATTCACAGATCCTGTATTTGGAATATTTGCTCTAAACTGTCAAGATGACTGATAGTCACTCCTCCCACCTTTGCAAATCTGATTGATTATGCCAATCACAAATGTTTAAAAGCATAATGGCCAAATAAAGGTCCCAAAGGTAATGTTGCCCTGGAGCTCATCTGCCATGCTGATACAAAACACAATTACTCTTTGGCCATCTAACCAGTTCTGGATCTAGCTGATCTTTATCTTGATCCTTCTCCACAAAAAAAAAAAAAAAATATATATGGGCTATTTTATCAAAAAGTTTGCTAAAATCAAGTAAACTATATTCACATTATTTTAGCATCTACTAGTTTAATATTCCTCTCAAAAAGGGAAATGAATTAATCTGCCATGACCTATTCTTGATGAAACTATACTGGCTCTTTTTTCTCTTTCTAGATATTTGCCAAACAGCTCTTTAATAGTCCTTTCTGGGATTTCCCACTGGCCTGTAATCTGAAGGCTCTTTTATGTTTATATAAATGGCTATATGTACACTGTCATAATGTACACCGCATATAAAGGGAACCAAGACAGCAGATATTGAATTGAGGAAAAAAAATAATCATCACAAGTTGTCCCTAAATTTGTTTTTCCTCATAACATACAAACTAATTCATATAGGAAGCACCTTCAAAAGTGTTCTCCAGCTGTACTTTTCCTAAACCAATCAAAGCATGGGATGACTTAACTGATAAATAAGGTTTGCTGAAAAGGTGAGGCACCACAGGTATGGAATACTACAAACAGTGCCAGGCTGGATCCATATGATAGGTGATTTCCATTTAAAATAACTGTAGACTTGGGAGTCTATCTGCCAAGATAAATCCAAAAACTATACAAACAAAATTAGCAAATGCTTCTCATACAAATAGTCATATCTAAATAAATAGAAAAATATTAAATGGTCATGGGCTGGCTAAACCAATATAATAATAAATGACAATTCTACTTAATCTACTTATTCAGTGCCATACCAAATTATCAAAAATTATTTAGGTGGAGCAATGGATGGTGCACCAACCCTGAAGTCAAGAGGATCTGAGTTCAAATTTGACCTCAGACACTTAGCATTTCCTAGCTGTGTGACCCTGAACAAGTCATGTAACCCCAATTGCCAATACAATAGTCAATGAATATGGTATTATACTATTTGATAAACTCAAAGATTCCAGCTTCTGAGGTAAGAATTCACTATTTTCCAAAAATTGTAGGAAAAACTGAAAAACAGCAGAAAACTTGGCACAGACCAACATCTGACTTCATATACTAAAATAAAAAAATGCATATGTGACTTAAGACATAAGCAATACAATAAGCAAATTAGGAGAGCAGGGAATAGTTTACCTGTCAGATCTACAGAGAAATGAAGAATTTATGACCAAATAAGTCATTCTCCAATTGATAGCCCAAAGGTTATGAATAGGAAATTTTCAGATGAAGAAATTAAAGTTATCAAGATATAGGAAAAAATGCTCTAACTCACTATTGATTAGAGAAACACAAAACAACTCTGAAGTACCCCCTCACATATAACACATTGCCTAATATGCCAGAAAAGGAAAATGATACATGTGGAAAAGTTTGAACATTAATGCAGTTAAGAGTTGTGAAAAGATCGACCACTCTAGAAAGCAAAATGGAACTATGCCCAAAGGGAAATCAAATTGTGCATATCCTTTGATTCAGCAATATCACTACTAAAGCTATATTCCAAAGAAATCATAAAAAAGAGAACCTAAATATACAAAAATACTGATAGCAGCTCTTTTTGTGGTGAAAAAGAATTGGAAATTGAAGGAATGCCCATCATTTGGGGAATAGCTGAAACAAACTGTAATATATAAATGAAATGGAATACTATTGTGCTACAAGAAATGAATGCTAATTTGGAACTATGCTCAAAAAATTATCAAACAGTGCATACCTTTGATCCTGAAGTGTCTCTACTGGGCCTGTATCTCAAAGAGATCTTAAAGGAGGGAAAGGGACCCACATGGGCAAAAATGTTTGTGGCAAGAAACTGGAAACTGAGGGGATGCCCATCAATTGGGGAATAGCTGAATAAGTTATGGTATATGAATGTTATGGAATATTATTATTCTATAAAAAATGACCAACAGGATGATTTCAGAGAGGCTTGGAGAGACTGACATGAACTGATACTAAGTGAAACAAGAAGAACCAGGGGATCATTGTACACGGCAACTACAAGATTATCCAAAGATCAATTCTGATGGACGTGGTGGCTCTCATCAACAATAAGATGATTCAGACCAATTCCAAGTGTTCAATAATGAAAAGAGCCATCTACACCCAGACTGTGGGGACTGAGCATGTTTCACAAAACTGCATTTTCACTCTTTTTTATTGTTGCTTGCTTGCATTTTATTTTGCTTCTCTTTTTCTTTTTTTTTTACTGGTTTGATTTGATTTTTCTTATGCAGAACGATAATTGTATAAATATGTATGCATATATTGAAATTAATGTATGTTTCTACCATATTTTTTAAAAAATAAAAAGAAATGCTAGTGTTTCCTGTTTAAAAAATAAAGAAATTGATGCTATAAGAAATGATGAGCAGGCAGTTTTGGAAAAAACCTAGAAACACAAAAACTGTTGCTGAGTGAAATGAGCAGAACCAGAACATTGTAAACATTAACAAGAACATTGTGCAATAATTAACTATGAAAGATTAAATTCTTTGCATCAATACAATGATCTATGACAATTCCAAAATGAAAAATACTAATCACATCCAAAGAAAGAACTAGTAGAGTCTGAATGTAGATTGAAACAATATTTTCACTTGGGGGGAGGGTGTTTGAGGGGGAACTATGAGTATTTTCCCCCTTTTGTTATTTCTTTTTGTACAACATATCTAATGTGGAAATATGTTTCACATGATTGCATACATATATATAACCTATATCAGATTTATTGTCATCCTGGAGAGGCAAAGAGAAATAAGGGAAGGAAAGAGAAAAATCTCAAACTCAAAATCTTATAAAAAATGAACACTGAAAACTATCTTTACATTTAATTGGGAAGAAAAACGCTATTTACATTTTAAAAAAAAATGAAGGAGAGCAACAATAAACTATAAAGCAAATTAACTCCATGGCTCCTGGAATCTTACCTTGTCAGAAGGTTTGTGATCTGCAAGGCAAGGGCAGCACGGTAGCGATCTTTTTCTTGAACCAGGTAGCGGACTTCATCGTGAATGCTGATACAGAAACGGCCACTGATGTCAAATTCTTCAAACAGCCATTTCATGGCTACAAGCATCAAATGCAGATAATCCACAGCTGAGCTCTGTACCACCCAGTTCACTCGACTGGTCACAAACTGCAGAAAGAGGGAAGATGAGTCACAAATAAGGTGATGGAGCCAAGGTGCAAGATCCTAAGTCACAGTCTGGTAGACTCTTGACCCCTGAAGTAGACTGACTGTCATGGCAGGAGATCTGAAGTTCTCCCATTACTGGTTAGGGTGCTCTGTCTCTAGTACATTTACCAGTATGAGGGAGTCTCGCTGACTTCACCCACACATATGGAAGCTAACTTACCTCCCCTCTGACAACTGCGGGCTCCAGAGCCCGGGAGATTTGGCAGTCCAGTACAGGGGTTCTTGGGGCGTCTGACATGGCAATGCTCTCCAATTTGTTGAACATCTCTGACTCTGTCCCTCCTGCCCAGGCTCGGTCAGCTACCAAATCCCACTTTCTCCTACGAGACCTGAAAGGTCACAAGAAAACAAATTCTTAAATTTGTCTTCTAAACATAACAGAGATATCACCACCACTGGGAAACAGGCACAGCTAAAGAAAAAGAGTATTCCTTCTTCATGGGGATGCAAAAGAACAAAAGGAGTGCTAGTAATTTTATAAAGGGAGAATTAAGGCATATAGTAGAACTATTTATTAAAGGATCCTGGGAAAGGCCAAAATTACAAGAAAGGCAAAATTTATGGTGCCCAAAATAATTTAAATTTAGATTGTTCTTTTTAGTTACAAACTACATTAAGATATATAATTTCATTTAATCCTTATAATAATCATGTGAGGTAGAAAAGAGAAATAGTACCCATTTTACAGATGAGGAAATTGACACAGAGTGAGGTTAAATGACTTGCTGAAGTTTCCTGGGTTCCTAGGACTTCATACTGCAATACCAACTTAAGCAAACCCTCCCTGACAAGGGAAATTTTAAGTATAATATCAAAGAATTTTCCTATTTGGCTGAAGTTTCTTCAAGGATAAACTCCGTGCCTTTTCTTCTATAAAAGGCTTTCTTGATGCCCTTCCCTCACTAAAATATTTCAGAGTACTTTTCCAGGATAGCTCACTTACACTTAAGTTATGCTGTTTTACATTAATTATTTAAATACCTGTCTTTTCCCTCCTTTCCTTCCCCCAGATTGTGAGTTGCTGAGGAACAAGCCTACCTAGTTTTGTGTCCCTATAGCAACTAGTACAGTATCTTTAACATATTAATAAATGTTAATTTAATTAAGTCCAAGTACTGATGTGAGCTTTGTGATGCCTTCAAAATGTCACTTCATCTATGGTCTACTACTTGTGAGATTTCTAGAAGTTTACTCAGATTCCTATCTACTTTTTTTCAATTCATTTACATAAAAAATTAAACTTCCTAAAATAACTTTCAGAACCCACCATGGTACTCTATTACTTATAAGAAGAGCAATCCTAGACCCTGAAATCATAAAATCCACGTCAGACATTCTCAAAAAGTAAAGCCTTTTTCTTACATTTTGGAAGCTTCTTTCTGGATCTTCCGAAGATCCTGAAGAGAGACCCAACCATCTTCTGTCCTGTCCAGCTGAATCCCCAGCTCCTTCACTAACCACTCACCATCCTTTGAAAGCTGATACCTAACAAAAAAAGGAAAGAGAGTCTGTCCACAAGAGTTTATTGAGTATGCTCTGTAGTCATTAAAGCTGTGAAAAATAAATGGCCTTCCTTCCACCTAGGAACTTTCAAGGTGATATGGAGTTATAAGACATGTACAATATCTAATAAATATAATACAACATATAGAATTGCAAAGTAAGTGGGAGAGGAAGGATCATTATCAACTGATAACTGATTATCAACTAAGAAGATCAAAAGGATGGAATTTGTGACCAAAGAAGAACTAGAGGTTATTATTGATCACAAAATAGAAAATTTTGATTATATCAAATTAAAAGGCTTTTATACAAACAAAACTACTGAAAACAAGATTAGAAGGGAAGCAATAAACTAAGAAGATCAAAGAAAGCTTCCTAGAGGAAGCAGCATAAAAATTGAAATTTAAAAGACAGTTTGTGGAAAGAGGCATTTCACAAAGCAGGAATCCGAGCAAAGGCATGATAACTGGAAGGTATGTGTCAGATACTATGTTAAACACTTTACAATTATCTCATTTGCTCTTCATAACACTTCTGAAAATTGAGTACTATTACTAGCCCCATTTTACAGATGAGGAAATTGAGGGAAAAAAGAGGTTACATGATAGGCCCAGGATCACACATCTAATAAGTATCTGAGGTTGGATTGAACGTAGTTCCTCCTGACTTCAAGTCCAGCACTTTATTCACTATACTACTTAGCTGTTCCAATAATAATAGCCATTCCCACTAATTGATAAGTAGTCAAAGAATACTGACAGGCAGTTTTCAAAGGAAACTACAAGTTATCAAAAACCATAACAGAAATGCTTCAAATCACTAATAAATGAAAATGAAAGCAATTCTAAGGTTCCCCTTTTTACTATGATATTGACAAAGTTAACAAAAAAAGGGAAAATGACAAATTTTGGAGGTGTTATGAGGAAAAGGTATTTTAAAGCACTACTCACAGAGAAATGAACTAGGCTTAGCTACTCTGGAAAGCAATTTGCAACTATATCCCAAAAGTTGCTAAGCTATGTTACTAAACTGGATCCAGCAATGGTCCAGCAATATTTCATTACTAGGCCCATACCTGAAAGAAGAAAAAGACAAGCACAATAATAATCACAGCACACTTTTATTAAAGTGTCAAAAGAGCTTACTCATCAATTGGGGAATGGCTAAAAAAAAAAATACGGCATATGAATGTAATGGAATATTATTGTGCCATAAAAAAATGACAGCAGAGGGATTGCTAGATGGTGCAGTGGATAGAGCACTAGGTCTGGATTCAGTTCAAATCTGGCATCAGACACTTAATACTTACTAGGCTGTGTGATTCTGGGCCATTTTGCTTAACCCCAATTGCCTTGTCTCCCCCACACACACCCAAAAAAAAAGGAAAGAAATGACAACAGAAGTGGTTTCTGAGAAATCTGGGAAGTCTTGCATGAACTGATGCAAAATAAAGCAAGGAAAAAACTTTATACAATAATATCACTAAAAACAACTTTGAAAAACTTAGGAACTCTGATCAACACATGACCAGTAAAGAATCCAAAAAAACCAATGAGTGAAACATGCTAACTGCCTCTTAACAGGTGACAGATTAAAGATACAGAATGAGAAATTATACATGGACAGTACAGGAAACTTATTTTGTTTGACTATTATCTGTATTTGTTACAAGGGTTGAGAGGTTTTTCACTTTGGGGTTTTTTGGTGTGGGGCTTTTTTTTTTGAGGGAAGGAGAAAATAAATTATTGCCAATTGAAAAATAAAGAAAATTTAATCCTTTAATACTTATTCAAAATATGATGTGCAGATATGGAGTCAAGATGGGCAGAATGAGAGCAATTTTGACTTAATTTCCCCAAAATTTCCTCTACACCTCTATAAAACAGACCAAAAAGACAAGAAAAAGTCTTTTCCACTCTAGGAAAACTTAGAAAGATAAATGGACAGCTATGGGCAGGGAATATCCCAGCACATGGTGACAATGAGGATAATGAAGTTTTTATTTTCCCAGACTGAACTGTTAAAATAGAAAGAAGACATAAAAGACAGAAGCTCAGGCTAGATATCACCACAGGACTGAGCAACATAAATTCCAAAGTCAAGAAGTGGATCAGAAAAATGAGCAAACAAAAGAACCTGATCACAGAAAGCTACTCTGGTGACAGAGAAGACTCTTAAGACACAAACTTCAAAAAAGATAATGACTTGAAAACATAAGGCAAAAACCTCACAGAAAAATGCAAATCAGACACAGCCCAGAAAGAATTTCTGGAAGATTAAAGAAAGCGA